>NC_077222.1:191523-254949 GCF_024763615.1 Phlebotomus papatasi | reverse complement strand
GGATTGATTCTATCCCACTCTGAGATTGATTCTATCCCACACTGGGATTGATTCTATCCCACACTGGGATTGATTCTATCCCATTTTGGGATTGATTCTATCCCATTTTGGGATTGATTCTATACCACTCTGGGATTCATTCTATCCCATTTCGGTATTTAATTTAGCCTTCCTAAGTGTCCCACTGCCAAACCTCCCCTTCACCGCATGAAGTGTTCATGTCCATGCCTTCTTCAGAGCCCAGTGCTCGGCTTTCGACATGGGTCTTTGTTGTGTTATACAAGAAATACCGAGCTCAGAGGAAGAAAAAGAATGTCTTCCACTAATCCCCAAATAGCCAAGAATTAGGCAATCTAGTCACTTGCAGTGTCTTATTGTGAAAAGTCTCACAGATAATGGTACAGTCGAGTTCATCAAATTTGAACTACACAAATTTGAACGACGGTTGAGTTCAAACTGTAAAATTTGAGGTTATGTGAAGAAAGGTTTTTTACAATAAATTAAATTGATATATTCTCTAAAGTTTTTTATCTTAATTTAAGAAAAGTAAATTTCACATGAATTCCGTTATGTTTTTGGAAATATTGTTGAAATTTGAGGAGTGAGAAATGTCATCTTTACTCTCCAAATGTTAAAATTTTAGGAACTTTTTTATCACATTAATTGCCTTGACGGATTCGTAGAGATGCAGTGGACAAAATCCTCTTTTATGCTAAAAATTAGCATCCTCTTTGAGGTTACAAAACACGTGTGTGTACACTGTATCCACTGCAGCCCTTTTGCACTAATAACCAGGCACAAGACAGCACACCTTCATATTTCGCTTTAAATACAGAACACTCGTACAAGACATGTCATTACCATCCTTCTACCCAAACCGATTCCAAAATGACAATAGGTTATTGATTTTATCCCACTGAGGTATAGATTCTACGATTATGGTATCAGTTTTATATTATTAAGACATTCTTATTCCCGATGGGATAGAATCAATCCCAGAGTGGGATAGAATCAATCCCAAAATGGGATAGAATCAATCCCAAAATGGGATAGAATCAATCCCAGAGTGGGATAGAATCAATCCCAGTGTGGGATAGAATCAATCCCAAAATGGGATAGAATCAATCCCAGAGTGGGATAGAATCAATCCCAGTGTGGGATAGAATCAATCCCAAAATGGGATAGAATCAATCCCAAAATGGGATAGAATCAATCCCATAGTGGGATAGAATCAATCCCAAAATGGGATAGAATCAATCGCAGAGTGGGATAGAATTAATCCCAAAATGGGATAGAATCAATCCCATAGTGGGATAGAATCAATCCCAAAATGGGATAGAATCAATCCCAGAGTGGGATAGAATCAATCCCAGTGTGGGATAGAATCAATCCCAGAATGGGATAGAATCAATCCCAAAATGGGATAGAATTAATCCCATAGTGGGATAGAATCAATCCCAAAATGGGATAGAATCAATCCCGGAGTGGGATAGAATCAATCCCAAAATGGGATGGAATCAATCCCATAGTGGGATAGAATCAATCCCAAAATGGGATAGAATCAATCCCAGAGTGGGATAGAATCAATCCCAGTGTGGGATAGAATCAATCCCAGAATGGGATAGAATCAATCCCAAAATGGGATAGAATCAATCCCAGAGTGGGATAGAATCAATCCCAGAGTGGGATGGAATCAATCCCAAAATGGGATAGAATCAATCCCAAAATGGGATAGAATCAATCCCAGTGTGGGATAGAATCAATCCCATAGTGGGATAGAATCAATCCCAAAATGGGATAGAATCTATCCCAGAGTGGGATAGAATCAATCCCAGTGTGGGATAGAATCAATCCCAAAATGGGATAGAATCAATCCCAGAGTGGGATAGAATCAATCCCAAAATGGGATAGAATCAATCCCAAAATGGGATAGAATCAATCCCATAGTGGGATAGAATCAATCCCAAAATGGGATAGAATCAATCCCAGAGTGGGATAGAATTAATCCCAAAATGGGATAGAATCAATCCCAGAGTGGGATAGAATCAATCCCAAAATGGGATAGAATCAATCCCAGAGTGGGATAGAATCAATCCCAGTGTGGGATAGAATCAATCCCAGAATGGGATAGAATCAATCCCAAAATGGGATAGAATCAATCCCATAGTGGGATAGAATCAATCCCAAAATGGGATAGAATCAATCCCGGAGTGGGATAGAATCAATCCCAAAATGGGATGGAATCAATCCCATAGTGGGATAGAATCAATCCCAAAATGGGATAGAATCAATCCCAGAGTGGGATAGAATCAATCCCAGTGTGGGATAGAATCAATCCCAGAATGGGATAGAATCAATCCCAAAATGGGATAGAATCAATCCCAGAGTGGGATAGAATCAATCCCAGAGTGGGATAGAATCAATCCCAAAATGGGATAGAATCAATCCCAAAATGGGATAGAATCAATCCCAGTGTGGGATAGAATCAATCCCATAGTGGGATAGAATCAATCCCAAAATGGGATAGAATCTATCCCAGAGTGGGATAGAATCAATCCCAGTGTGGGATAGAATCAATCCCAAAATGGGATAGAATCAATCCCAGAGTGGGATAGAATCAATCCCAGAGTGGGATAGAATCAATCCCAGAATGGGATAGAATCAATCCCAAAATGGGATAGAATCAATCCCAGAGTGGGATAGAATCAATCCCAAAATGGGATAGAATCAATCCCAGAGTGGGATAGAATCAATACTGGAGTACCCTAAACTCAATACTGAAATTGTATGAAATTAATCCCACAATGGGATGAAATTAGAAACTCATTGTGCTGTAATAAAGGAAATTCAAGGAGCCCCGTGGCGCAACTGGCTAAGGCGTCGACTCTCAAGTGAAGATTTGCTGCAAAGTTGTGAGATCGAATCTCGGCCGATGCAAAAAAATATGGATTCTTCAATGGACTTTGCGAAAATCAATACTACACTGGAATGGAATTAATACCAAAATGGGATAAAAAAATCAATACTGGAGTACTCTAAAATCAATACCAAAGGGGGATGAAAATCAATACGAAAAATAGGATGAAAATACCCTAAAATCAATACGAAAACTGGAATAAAAATACCCTGAAATCAATACGGAAATGGGATAAAGACACCCTAAAATCAATACAAAGATGGGATAAAATTAATACCACAATACCCTAAAATCAATACTAACGAGGTATTGATTCCAAGGAATACTTTTTAATCAATACGTGAATGGGATAAAATCAATACCTAAATACCCTAAAATCAATCCCAGAGTGGGATAGAATCAATCCCAAAATGGGATAGAATCAATCCCAGAGTGGGATAGAATCAATCCCAAAATGGGATAGAATCAATCCCAGAATGGGATAGAATCAATCCCAAAATGGGATAGAATCAATCCCAGAATGGGATAGAATCAATCCCAAAATGGGATAGAATCAATCCCAGAGTGGGATAGAATCAATCCCAGAGTGGGATAGAATCAATCCCAAAATGGGATAGAATCAATCCCATAGTGGGATAAAAATCAATCCCACAGTGGGATAGAATCAATACCAAAATGGGATAGAATCAATACCAGAATGGGATAGAATCAATACCAAAATAGGATAGAATCAATACTCATTGCGATTGAAAATTAATGAATTTATGGTATTAAATCAATGACAGAGATTTTCTTGAATTTAATCCCAAAATACCCTAGAATTTAATACCACGAGGTATTGGAGCCCTTTTAATACCAAAAGTATCCCAAAAAAGTATTGATTCTAGGGTATTTTTTTTCTCTGTATATATATATATATATATATATAATCTAGTTTCATTGTAAATACAATGTCTCGCTTCAATTTTCAAGCACCTAGGTATAGATTAATCTTAAACTGTTATTGCGCCATAATTTTAAAACCTAGTTGGAAGTGATTGTGATTTCATAATTGGTTTGGGAAGCTAAATAAAATCATAATCAGGTTCACTTTCATTAAAAAAAAATAATAGAAAAACCCTATTTCAAAGGTTTTACCCTTCCCTCTGTCTTACAAAATTTGAATATACTTCACCATTTGTTATACTCAAAAATAAAAGTCGATCATTTTATACTGAAAAACGCTCATACATTCCGCAAATGGTTCATCATAAAAAATTAGCGTTATTATTATTTCTAAATATCAAAACTTGCTTAACATCTTTGTTTGGTCATTCCAAACGTTTCTGTTCATTATTGGAAAAATCATTCGTGTAAAAAATGATGCGTGTGATTTTGATAAGGAAATGGATAAGCAACCTACTTGCACTGACGCATGGCGAATGTCTGAAAATTTCATGGGCAAGAGATCGTGTAAAATATTCAACTTTCTGCTCTCAAACGCTCTTTTCTCTCTAACAAAACAAAATTCTCGGTTGAGCAAATAACTCACGTCTTATCTAACAGAGAAACAGCCATATTAACAGAGTTATAATAACTGCAATTATGGGGACAAAATGTTAATTGTTGGCTATTTTCAATTGATGACAAAGTGTCAAGAGAATGGCCATTGAGCACGATTATGGGAGCATTTCATGCAAATAAACCACCTACTTTATACATAAGGCAACATTGTGGCCACAACAATCGATAGTCTTGCATTAGATGACAAAATTACGCAATAAATATTGTAAAATTATGAAATTCTCTGAAAACTTCTTGGTGGGTCTTTTAAAATAGAATTTACAATGTGAGTGATTCAAAGAGATTGTTTTCAATAATTCATATAAGTACTTCTTTGGTTCAAGAGGTAATATTTCTACGCTTATTGCTGCTTATTGCTTATTTATGGGACACTCGAGAGATGAAAAAATTGGCATAAGAATGGGCAAAAGAATGAAAGTGTAATTGATGTCTCCCAAAGGAATATAATTTTCTCCAGAAGCCTCTTCTGCAAAGGCGCTGTCTTTTCGCGGCCATTTTTCTTTCCAGCAACAAACCCTCCTCTTTTAGGTCTGTTTTGACACATCTTGAGTATAAAAATGATCTACAGTTCCACACCCCTCGAGAAACCATTTTCTTGGGGTGCTCATTCACCCTTCTGCAATTTTTGCATCATCATCCAACCCCTTCATTTTTCAGACTCTTGTTGCTTCACTACAAAATGCTAAATTGCATCGTTGTATGGGAATAGAAAGAGGGTGTAATTTATCCGCATAAAACCACGATAAATTGGCAATTGTAAATTGCGAGATTTGTACATGACACTGTTTTACAATAATAATTTCTTAGCCTTTTCAAGGCTATTTTTGAATTTCCCTAGAGGTTTTTCTTAGAGAAAAAAAGTAATAGACTTTTTATGGTATACTTAAAGAACCACACAATTTTTGAAGTTGCCATTTCAACTTTATGTTAGCGGAATTAACCCCTTCAGAAAGAGAAACTTTATACCGATCAAAATTCAACAATTAAAATAAAAGTGATAAAGAAAAAAATGAAAAGTTAAACCCTAAACCTTGGAAAACTCGATAATGACAGATTCAGTGTTCTTTTTACCTTAGGACGATTCGAAACATATATGACCCAAGAGATTTTGGCTATAAAAATGGAAATATAAAATGAGATTAAAATTCAATCGTCATTGATAGTATATGAAAATTTCTCACTTTTGAGCTCAAATATCTAATATAGCGAATAGTTAAAAATTATCTAAATATATTTTTAGTTTCTAACAACTTTCTACTTTTTAATTATGTTCTAAGGAAAAAATAACTTAAAGATATTGAGAAAAAAACCAAACCCATTTTTTTTCAAAGGGTTAATGCTTTTTAAACTGTAAAAAGCATAACGTTAAATTTACAAATTTATCATTTACATACTGAGAAAAACTCCATTACAAATTAGAAATAAGCTCTTTATGTATAATGAGAAAAACCGAAAAACAAACAATAGGGGATATTCGGGAACCTTTTTAAAGTTGGGCACCTTTGAAATTGGGATTTTCACCTATTTTTAAATAAAATTGAGCCTTATCATAATATAATTTAGCTACACAAACAGATTAAGAAGCTAAATTACATTATGGTATGGCTCAGTTCCATTTAAACATAGGAGAAAATCCCAATTTCAAAGCTATCCCGCATTCAAAGGTGCCCCACTTCCTCCTAATGATAAATTATTGATAATTATCTTGCATAGTAATTCTATGATCCGGGCAACAGAATATGCATATGGGATATCCTTAGTGCCGAAAAAAGCACATATTTATGATTCTTTCATACTCACATCTATTTTTTTTTAATAGGTGCTAACTAAATTGATTCTAAATCGTTTTTACCCGGTTTTCTATATTTTCTTGTCCAAAAAATCGTTTTTAGATACGAGTAAGTTGTAGAGCTACTTGAATGCAAAAATGAATTAATACTACAAAATTCGTTCAGCCAGTTTTTTTTTTTGTAAATGCACTTTAAAATAATTTGCTTTAACCGTTGTTGGATTTGAAGAATGCCGGTTTTGCAACCAGTGTTTTCAAAAATATTATTTTCCTATAAATTTCTTTTAACTTTGCACAAGAATTCCCTGTTTATTAAAAGTATTCCAAGAGAGTGTTATTCTCGTTCTTCTATATAATGACCAAGTGTTTTTTTTTTTCAAATAAGCAAAAGGTATACTTTTGGAAAACATTTAACAAATATATTTACAAACATTTTCTTTAAGAGTACTCACATAAATATTGAAAAAACTTTAAATTTTAATTTGCAAATTATGTTTAATATTGCAAAAGAAACTCTTCACCTTGTACAAATTCGTCCCCTTATACAAAATGAGAAGTCCTACAGGTGAGAAAGATATCACGGGAAGAATTTTTCTAAGAGAGGTAAAAATGAAGAAGCTAAGAGCTAGCAAAAGGGTCACAGAGAAGGAGCTCTTAAGCAAGGCAGATACAATATTTTGTGGAGGTTATAAAACTATTTGGGAAAGTTTTACAGCACGGGCGTATACATTCTTCGTTCTTCAAGCAATCCTTCTCACCCTCAGATTTTTTTTTGTTACTTTTGTGAAAAAAAAGGAATAGAGAATGGAAATTGTCTCTTGAACACGAAAGGGTGACATATTTTACGACGTGAAAGTTTTATTTGAGACGCAAATCAAAACATATTTTTTTTAGAAAGTAATTCCCAGGCCCAAAGGAGGAAAAGGCAGTGCTTGGATGAGGGCTTGTTTTCATTTTTCAATGCCTTATGTGTGAGAAAAGTGTGTGGGGAAAGAAAGAAAGCCCATTAAAAGACCATAAAATAGATTCTTAAAATGTCAATTGCCTCAGAAATACTATACCATAAAAATCACTATTATATGCTATTTTATGTGTTCCGGTATCTAATTTATCAGACATGCCGCAAAGATGCTTCACCAGACTCTTTACTTATTTTGGATGTTTGAGGGACGTTTTTTATGGGTATCTTCTCTCATTTGGCATTTTTGATTGAAAGGGTTCAACCGAGGGCGCGTCAATATCAACAACTTTTACTATTAAAGAGTTTTATAGGACAATTTCTCTTAAAAAGGGATGATTAAAAATTACTCTAAATTGCAAAAGGACTTACCATTGAAATCAGCACAAACAACACGGTCGAAGGGTCCGTTCATCCACTCTGCTAAAAACAAGAAAATGTGTTAAATTTTCAGCATTAAAAAGGTTGTACAGAAACAAATTCAATTTCAAGATCCTCACAAAAGTCATTTTCTGGAGAAAATCACTATCAATAGAAATACTGCTTGCTTATTGAATGAGCGTTTTAAAGGGGGTGGAGGAAAAATATCCTGTTTATTTTAAATTGTTCTGGGTTGTGGTTAAATGTTTAATTTGAGGAGTTTATGCTTGAGAAAATAAACAAATTGATCTTTTTCACACAGAGAGAGAAGGCAAGTTACAAAAAAGATCACATTCCTCTTCAACGAGAACACTAAACATAATATAAACTTCAAACGATTTACTTACAATAACCAAAGAGAAGTCTCAAATGATAATTAACAAATGCTAAACGCTATTTTATAATTTATCTCCATATCATGAAATATCTCATGAGAATTCCCAATTCTCTACCTCAATAAAGTTTTTAGCCTCCCGTGATAAATAGCACAATGTAATGAACTTTCCTCCAATAGAAATAATCTTTAAGCAAATGACATTTGTGGGGGCATTTTTAATATGTCGTGTCACGACACTATTGAGCACCAAATTGGTGTGTTAACAAACGTATTATCACGCAGTTTTCAACAGAATTCCCTAATACCATTGTATACTATTTTTTTTCTACAGAACTTTTACACACCGCCAATCTCTTTTTTTATAGCCCACACTCTTAAAGCATATATGATGATGATTAATTAAAATTGTAGCCTCTATTTTACTTACAACCGCTTTAGCGGTATGTTGGCAGAGTGAGAGAGGAATACAAAAAGAAATCACCATGTCAAATTATGATGATTATTGCTAGTATTTGACTTTTATTATTGTTATAGCCTCACAAAAATTAGTGTAATGTGAATGAGCGGGGGCTTCTGTGTATTTCTTTGCCCATTGATATTTTTTTTCTTTCGGATTTTTCTGCTTCCCTTTTTAAGTCTAGTTTGTAATTTTTTGCAAAGATTTGGATAAATTCCTGTATAAGGGATACCATTTTATTTTAGCAAAAAAGCATATGCTGCATGTGCACAGGTAATCAGATGGGGACGCCTGGTGCATGCATACATAGCTCTATAATGTAATTTCTAACACCTTAAAAACTCTAAACTAAACATTATATTAGGTGAGATTCTTAAAAATCTCACCTATATTTTCACATCCCAAAAACTTTGAATTTGTGATGACTTTTATTACACATCAATTGATGATTGAAAAAGTCCGTGAAATATTACTTTTATAAATAATGCTAAACACACACAAACATTTACAGATGGTTTCGCGTATGGTGAATCTATATATTTTCCAAATCTATTTCCGTTTGTGCGGCAGAAAAAGCCACTCGATGGGCGCGAATGAGATTCTAAATGGCCAATTTCAGCTTGTCTAAACAGTTACAATGTGGTAGAGTGAGAAAGATATTTTGTATGCTAATGGAGTGTCTAATGTATGGATTTTCATCCCAAAATCACCCACAATTGATTGATTAAAAGAGACTGAGCAAGATCCAGATGGAAATGACGGCAGGAATCACCCACGATGCCTTAAAAATAAGTTATGAGGACTATTATTGATCAAAATTATTTTCATTGTTGAGTTGTTTCCCAGAACGTTGTTAATATGAATGCAATATTGAATGTTCAGTTCTACAAAGGTTTGCCACAATAAATTTGAATTATTAAGAAGAAAAGAGAAATAAAAGAGCTGTTATATTCTAAGACATTTTAAACGTGCATGTAACTGAATTAAATAATCACACAAATTTGTCAGTTTAATTTTAAATAAAAGTAGTGCCTACATATCTTCCAAATTCCCAATCTGTTTTATTGTGATATTCTTTTTTATTCACGAAAGCTAGTAATACCAGCAAAAGAAAATGACAAAAAATACCCCATGCCTGACAAAATTTGCCCCAGCAGAAAAAAACAAAAGAAGAAAATGAACAAAAATAATACAAAATGGATCGAAAACCGCATTTCTTTTCGAGCTAGAAAAAAGTGATCTTCGGAAAACGGTAGAGCGGTAATTTTCCTATAAGAATATGCTCAATAGAAATCGTTCAGATTTCTTGAGAGTTTGTGAAAAAATAAAATATCCGTTTTGACAATTTTTGCCTCAGTCTCAGTCTTGGATAATGATGATCTATATCATCATTATCCAAGTAAAAAATATTTTATAATCAACTGTATTGAAACAGAAATAAAGCAAAATTATGCAAAGCAACTAATATTAATTAATTTACTAATTATTACTAATATTAATATATATTAATTAATTAACTTAAATATAAAATGGCTTGTTAAGGTCGGTTAGAGAACGATAAAATTTTTGACAAAATAGTTGTTTATATTAAATATACTTTTTTAACCCTTCTGTATTTCAATTCATTCTCGGTGAAAAAGAAAAGAAGTTATTCTAGCTTAAATCATGGTGTTGGTCATATAGTAAAAGTGTGACTCCCATTGATGACTCTATAGTGGTTTTCTTTGACCATTTCTTCTCCTTTCGCCATCGTAACAATCATCCTAGAGCTATGGGTATGCGCTAGTGATGGGCGCTAAAATAGTGGCTCTCCACGTGTTTTCGTACCAACTGAGGCATCATATGTGGTGTGTTTGTTTATAAAAATGACTCAGTTGGCTATGAAAAAAGTCATTTTCCTCTGCATATAGACGTAATTTTCTTAATAAAAACCAGTTAAATGGGACAATATAGATTTATTTTACGGTTATGGTTTGTTTTATAATAAATTTTTTCTTTTATTATTGCCATATAGTCCTCTCGCGTACAGTTTTTCTCCTTTTCTTACACTCTAGATCTTCCCCATCACAATACTCATTTCACGAAGAAAGAATATAGCATCTCTTTCTCTTTCATTCATATCTTCATTGCCTTGGGAGCTTTTTAGATCCCTGAAAAATTCTTCCGGATCCGGAGGGTGAATTCTTCTCTCAATGATGCCCATTTGTAATTTTTTCTGAACACCCGGAAAAAGAATTTTCAGTTCGGAAGGTAAGAGCTTTTTCACCCAACTAAAAAAAAAACTTGTGGGGAGCTTTATGGAGCGTTCGAGTCAATATTTCTCACATCACTCCCACGATAGTAGAACCGTCGGTATTTTGCAGGGCTTTTGAGGGTGGCTGGTGGTGTGAGAAAAGTGTTATGTAGTGTGACATTTGTAAGGCCATACAATGGGGTTCCTAGATGGCCGATGCGAAAGTGTTATGGCAACGCTCTATGAGACGGAAAATTTGTATAAGTCGCAATTTTTTTCGTCTTCTCACACTGTCGTACCCATTCTTCAGGAATCACAGTTCCGCAAAGTCAGCCTAGGGCAAAAATTGTCCATCCAAGGCATGAAATTAACAGGGTGGTCTCTCATACAGCATATGCTCGACCCGGCGACTCCATCGACACGATCGTCCCAAAAATCGGTATATTTTGTGCATTTCGAGAACCTCAAGTTCAATGTCACCGATTTTTTGTGGTTCACTATCGCTATCAATTTAACTAATTTACTACAAACATACTTCTGTGCTTTCTCTCTCGTCACTTCCTCCAGACAATGTCACTGTGTGAGCCACATGACGACTAAGAAATGTGCCCATATGATAATTCATGTCAAATTTTGTGAAAACACACTTCTCTTTTATTTTTTTTTATTACTAACACTTTAGCATATTCTCACATTGAGAAAAATGGGGCCATCAGATGAAAAAATGTGTCTTCCTCAGAGAGAGAGAGAGAGAAACATTTTTTGGCCGGCCGAATTATTATTATTAATCTCCACTGAACTATACAAAAGTCTCGACTTTAATGACTCAAATGCTTACATAATCTCCTCCCCCCACTTGGCTCCTTTTTTGTCACCCTGTCCGAAAATTACTAACAAGACATTAAACACTTTTCATGTGGGTTAGGCATTCTCTGCCTTCCGTGTCTGCGATACACACGCCTGACAATCCCTCAAGCAAAATCTAAAAATTCCAACAACTCTAGGCTAAACCATGACTACGAGTAAGATCTAATTGGAAATTTATGAAGGAATTCTACAGAAAATTTCACTAAATTTTGTGAGGATACGAGTTATTGTTAAGATGCAGAAGTTGATGATCTCTCCGCTATGGTTTATAAAAAGTCATTAATAGGGGAGGCCTTTCAGGCTCCGCATACAACTTTGGCTTCGAACAATTGTTATTTTTCTGATATTTATTTAATAAATCTGACCTATTTTTTCAGAAAATATGTGAATAAAGACTAACTATTAAATTATATTGCCATTAGATCAGATTCATTAACCCTTTAACGACGAGACAATTTTCGCTGACCGAAAATCAGCAATAAAAATGAAACCGATAAACAAAATCAGTAAAAGATCTAACATCTAGTCTTAGAAAATCCAACAGAGTCTGATTCGATGTATTTTTTACCTCTATGAGCGATAGGGACAAAAATAGCCCAAAAATTTAAGTAATTTTTCTGACAATACCAATGAATGAAAATTTTCACTCTAGTGAAAAATATTATGATTGAGTATTGTAATTTCTTTTACCAAAATGATTTTACTTAAAAAAAATTGGAATTATAAAAAATATTTAAAATCAATATGCATTATGATAATTTAAAAATTCATAAGTTTTTAGCTTAAAAATTTACTATATAGCAAATATCTGGAGACTTGCAAAATATATCCTAGATTCCTTCAACCTTCTACTTTGCAATTACGTACAAACAAAGGAAAAAAATAACTTTAGGTAGTCAGGAAAAATTATTTTCTTAATGGGACGCGGGTGTTCCAATCGTCCTTAAAGGGTTAAAGGAATATGAAAGAAATGGGGTCGATGGAACACTTCTTCGACAGGGAACCCCTATTGACACTTTTGTCAAAACGATGAAATTTTTTTAATGTATCTGACAAAATGCAAGTAATATGATCTTTTTTCTGTAATCTACCTTTTCTTATAAAAAGAGTCGTTCAAATTTCATATCCTAAATCGGTAGTGAAAGTGTCAATAAGTATGGCATGATAAATTCTTAAAGTGTCAATAGGTGTTCCGTTAACCCTATTAAGTTTTCGAAATCAGAATCTGTGTGAAGCCTGAAGTGAAAACCTTCTCCGAAGTATTGAAAATAAATATATATTTAACGAGCTTGTACATGGCTCAGAGAATACATAACAAACAAAAATCTAGCGCATATTGTGATACTAGAAAGACTGCAGGTGCAGGATTCAAATTGAGGGCTGAAATTTATCTGGAAATCATATTAATTTCTAAATAACAAGCGCAATAAATTTCCTGAATTGAACAAAATAATTGTGCTTGTTTACAAATCATTATATAATTTCAAAAAATGTCACATGATGAAATTAAAAGAATAAAGTTTAAATAATATTATTAAAAATCTGGAATATGCCAAATTATATGATTTTAAATGTGAATTCAAAAACGAAAAAATTAAGTCTTGTTTATAAAATCTTAAACTGTTTATTATTCTTTTAAACGCTGTAATGCCCATTAAAGTGATTATTCGATCCAAGGGCCAATGAGGGTTAATTAACCAATCATTCTAATTAATTTAGTCACTCATTTGAGCTTAATCAATAAAATTAACTTAAAATAAAATAAATTTTGTAATAAACATTCATAAATATTTGTGAAAAAAACCTTACTGTGATTCCTTTAATGATTCAGGAGTTACCGGTAATATAAATAAATTTTATTTAAAGCAAAATTATTTGTAATCAAATCAGAAAAATTCATGTTAAATCATTTATATTGACCAGAAATTTATACTGAATATCTGTCGAAAAACTTTGCTTGAAAAAATACATCATTTATACTATTATTTATTTTACATCATATATATATATATATATATATATATATATATATATATATATATATATATATATATATATATATTCAAATTTTATATTAAAAAGTTTTGATAGAAATATATTAATATTATTATTTAAACAAATCCTCCAGTTCACGATTAATTTATATTTTAGATAATTTTAGAGTATAACACAATAATGGTTCATAAAGGGTTAACTGAATCTCCTTTTTACGAACATTTACACTTTCAACATAACTAAAAATTCTATCTTTAACAGATTACTAAAAGTTTTTTAGAATCTTTCAAAAATATTCCCATTTAGCAGAGAGATCATCCAAATATTGACAGTAATTGAAAAATGATTTCACGAACCTGTGAGTGTCATCCAGGGATATCGTGGAATGTCAGTTATGGTCTGCCCCGTACCGCCGGTGGAGACAACACCGGAGGAGGGCTGTGTGCAGGCATTCCCAAGTGAATCCACCCCAACCCCAATGGCGCCGGCGGAAGCGGCAGAAACGGCAGAGGCGGCTTGGTAGAATTGTGCGAAACTTGATGCACTAGGCGGTACTCCCATGGACTGATACGTATTCATCATGCTTTCAGTGTATCTGGAAAAGACAGGGAGTCAGAGCCGTCGGCAAAAAGCTCTCGTGCTAATTTTAAGGTCACTCACCTGCACGATTTGTCATCTAGACCCGAGAATCCTGGCATACCAGATAGACTTGTGTGGGACGATGGATGATTGGAGACATAGGGGTACATTTTACTTGTTGGCGGGGAGCTGGGGCTTCCTTCGGAGCTTGTTAGTGGGCTACCTTCGGAGTTGGGCGTCTGTGAGACAGTTGGTGTTTGCGATGAAATTTGGGAACTTATAAGTGACTGGAACTGTGAGTACTTTGGTAGCATACTATCAAATAGGAATTTTGACATCTCACATACTATTTTATTAGTTGAATTAGTACTCCTCTTCGCAACCTGCCTCTTCTCATTAACTTTAACACGTAAAATTAAAAGGGGAACTACTGTCTCTGAACCTCTCCGCTTTTTTTTCTAGTGGGCGCAGGATGGTTACTAGTAGATCAAGAAATTTCCTAAATAAATTGCCATTCGAAATTGGCTTGAGTTCTTGGTGTTAATGAGTTAGTGTGTTAATGGATAAACAAATTTGAATTTTACTCACTCCTTCGTTCAAATCTTTTTCACAACAGTCACTTGTTTATATGAAATCTCGGGGAAAGTTCTTCGAGGATTCAACGCAAAGTCCACAATATTCCACGAGGCGCTGAAAGCTCACCAGTTAATTTTCTTGTGATTCTTGGCTAACAGATTCACTATACTTAAGTCCGATTTGTGTGGCAAACAATTTTCTCAACCGTGCTTGTAAATATTGGTGTGAGTATATCTAGAAACTCTTGCCACTTTACGACTTGTATCCACAATGTAAACACCAGTAAAAAATTTTATTGGGTCATCAAGCAATATGCTGATGATTTCTCAATGGTATCTCTCCTTCAATAGACTTCTTCAACACTTTCTTCTTCCGTATCTCTCTGGGGGTCTCCTCTATTCTCATGCACCCCCGAAGATTTGTTGCTTTTGAGCTTTTTTGAGTGATTTTGTAAGTCTTGCTTCTGCAGCACAATTCTCAAATGACTTAGCGTATCATGTGTCAGAGTTGATGACAATAAAAGAAATTAATTTTATGACTGGAATACGTCATAAAACTTTACTGTGATTTCTTCGGGTGTTGTCTCAAGTGCATATTTCATTTATACAGTCAGACTGCAAATTCCAGAGGCTATTTTTTAGGGGGGATCGGAGACTTCAGTGTTCAGTATCAAACATTGTCCACAGATTCATTAGCCAGTCGATCTCACAGATTTTTTTTTCAAACACTCCCAGTGTCGCAATTGTACTCAACTGGCCATTAAATTTATCCATAATAAAGCAATATGACTTTAACAACCCTCAACATTTTTTATTGCCTTCGAAGCACGTGGTGATTCCTTTTTGCAGTGATCACACCTCACTCAGCACTTTCTTTTCCAACACAGAAAAAAATCACAAATTCTTTCGCAAATTCTAACACGGAAATTGTCTAAATACACTCACATAAATTTTATTAATGTCGTCAAAATGTCTGCATAGCGGAAAATGTGCTTTGGAATGTCTCTTGAGACTTTTTCCCAAAATAAGAAAATATATATAATACCGGGTCAATAAATATAAAAATGAACGATGCAACAGTGGCTTTGCAAACGAGGCGATTTGGATGGTTGAAACAACTCTGTTTCGATCGTATTAGTCCGAAGCTGTTTACGTTATGAGAAGTAGTTCGTTTATGACACAATACAAAAGCTGCACGATTTCGCTTAAAGCACCGCGCGTTTCTGGCCTCTGTCGTTCTCACTTCAGCGCACGCCGAGCAACTGAACTTTTTTTTCCTTCCTTCACCCGAACCCAAGATATGATATCTGCTCTTGTCTGACGTTATGGCAAACTCTTCCAAACGAGTACTGTTTGATTTTCATGGTTGAGAATCGAATTCCAACTATCTCGCTCTAGCATACATTTCACGCCATGCATTTTTACTCAAAAGGGGCCTGTTTTTCCGGCATCGATATAGGCGATAACCTGGCCCCCCTTGTAGAACGCGTGCTATCGAAACGCATAATTGGGAGAAATTTTACTGTAATCCTGAAGAGGGTGCGAAAGCGCTATTTAAACTTTTGCAACGGAGAGAGACTGAGAAACACAAAAGCTTTTAGTTTCCCTTTCTCACTTTAACTTTCGCAATTGACATAATGGATCGCGTTGCACTTGCTGCAATTTACCCGTGTGATTGATGCACCATTTGCATTTAGCATTGTCAATTCACGCCAATTGTCCGCGTGTCTGATGAGCAGAATGACCCAATAAATCTCACATCTAATAATGAAAGTTGAAGGCTGCATTGTATTGGGTTAATGTGCCTAACAATGAGGAACTCCAGCTACAAAATTATCCTCAATTGGCCAGAAGGACTCACCGTTCAGGGCATCCACTTTCTTTTTCAAGATTAGCAAAAAAAATCTTTAAATACCTGAACATCTCATATCTCCCTCCAACACATTTTCCAGGCAATTTATCTATACTCCTCACAGATATACTGCACGATGCAATGTGATATTCATGGCGCAAAAGGGCATAACACTTGATTTTATCTCTTTCTAGTTGATAGTGTTGCCATACAAATAGCTATAATTGTAAACAAGTAGCCAGATTTCTTTCTCTTCGCACACATCAAACAATTCATTCGGCCATTTCACTTACTCATTCGATCATCTGAACTTTTCCGCATCAAATTTTTACACCAATTATATTGCTATCTCACTCAACATCTATACACAGGAAAAATCACTTATTCTATGCTCTCACTCTAACAAACTGCACACACCGACAACCAAAATTATTTGTCCTGTTCCAACACTGCAAAAACTAACATCTCACTCTGGCCAACAGCAAAGCTTGGCTAAAACTTAATGCACACTCTTAAAGCTCTCACCTTCTTCATTATGACATTATCGCCATTTCAGTCATACACATTAGGTTTTATGGCAACATAAAATGCATTTACTTGAGATATTCACATAATCCACGCCCATTTTGGGCTCGTCGTGTCTCTCCTGGATGATTTCTCATCATTTGGGCGCAACAGAGAACGAGTGAGAGAAGTGCTTGGCAAGATGACTTTTCCTGCAGATCCGACAACTTTTTTCCTCTATTTCTTTTTAAGACATCATGCTCCTTTTTTCATCTTACGATTATTATTATAGCTATATCAATTCATTGGGCGTTAAATTGCTTATAATATAGTGGGTTTGTATTGTCACATTATTCACACTTCGCAACAACAATTCCCGGCTCGAGAGACTTCTTCACAAGGACACAAGAAAGGGTGATCCTTATCGAATGGTTTTGCATTTAATGCTTATACACTTGCAGTGTACATGTAGTAAGCTTTTCAAAAAGACATTACACTTACCGATATTCATAATTATTCGGGATTACACACCTGAAACTGAAAAGAGAAATCTGTTAATTTTATGTAAATTTTTATTACCATTTATTATGATTTAATGTTAAATGTAAAATTTTATTTTTATTAAAATTATATATATATATATATATATATATATATATATATATATATATAAAGGTCAGAAAAGCATAATTACAACAAAAATTTTAATTTCTTCCAATAACTTTTATGTACCGATAACATGGTTAAAATTAAACTTCAAACTTTTTTTTATAAAAGCTCTAATATGTGAAAGATATACACTCAGAAAAGAGCTCTGTGGAAACGGCTCTTAAATTAGCTCTTGAAACAAGAACGGGCATTTATTTCTTGGGTTAAAGACTATTTTACTTGAAACAAAGCGTGTATTTGAGAATTATGCTTTGGCTCAAGAACTCACAGTCTTTGAATTTACAAAAATGCCAAAAATAAACTCTGAGCGTACTTTAAGTACTAAGCGCGTCTTGAATCAAAGCATAATGAGCTTTGATACTAGTATCAAATTTTCTCTGCTGTGTCGCAAGAAAATTGACGTAGACTCACAATTAAAAAACACAATTTAATTTCAGTTTTTTTTAATGAACAATCACCGTATACACTTTAGAATACATAATTTGAGACATTCCATAATTTTCTTCTAAATTCTGAGAGAAATTTATCAATTTTTGTGTGATTGAAGACTCACATTTGGGAAGATATTTTACCGTCCGACCATCGCCGAGTGAGACGTCCGACATGTTTACAATTTTTTTATACAGGAACCACCTCAGAAATATTTTTTAAATATTTCACTATTATAAGTTTTCAAACTAAAAAATCACTGTTGCACAACACTCCAGATACTCGAGTGAGCTTATGAGCCAGAATGTTTTATTTTTCAGAAAAATTTGTTTCTATTTTCTTTTGAGCGTATTTCATCTAATTTTCACATAATCCTTGTCGGCACTGCATTTTTTTGAACCACAAGACACTTTACTAATTGTAGGGGCATCTCCCCACAATTTTCACTATAATTTCATTGAAAAAACTCGCGAAAACAATCACAACTTTGCGAATTAATTGCACTGTGAATTATTTTGTTTGCCATTTGACAGCACTGGGAAGCCATACTGAAAATTTTCTAGAGAGACGGTACTCTCTCTCTCTCTCCCTTAAGACTCGGCAGCTCTTACTTAGTTAATCTGTTTTAGAAAATAGCTCTTGATTCAAAGCACGACATGTTTAGGTTGATTCGGCTCTTAAAATATTCTTACAGACAAGAGCTGTATTTTTGCAAGTCCCATACAAAGTTAGAACTGCCTTTTTCTGAGTGTATAGGTAAGTTGAAAGATTTTCAATCTTTTCATTAAATTTATAAACTAAAGAAAAATTACATAACTGCAGTTTTCTAAGTAGATAGAAAGACATTTGTTCCTCGACAAACGGTTTAAAAGCGCAACAGTAGACACGGTAACCGCTTTTCCCTCTGCATAGAAAAAAAATATTTTGTAAAGTTGTTCGTAAACGTTTGTGAAATCCTATGGCAGACTTACGAAATGCTTGTGAATCGTATAACCCACAAAAAAATGTTCGTAAAATTTTGTACTTTTTTCACAAATATTGTTCTTAAAATGATCATTTGACGAACATTTTTTGTGCTTTTACAAACATTTGTTCGTAAACACACAATAAAATGTTCGTAAATTTTTTTTTGGAAAAAATTTACGAACAAATACTAACAAATGACAAAATTTTACGAACATTTTTTTGTGTGTGTTTACGAACATTTACGAACAAATGTTTGTAAAAGTGCAAAAAATGCTCGTCAAATGATCATTTTATGGGCCATTTCCATTGAGGAATTTTTCAACAAATTTCTCAGAAAATTTTCAACTTCATATGAAAAAAAAGGTGCTTTTATGAGAAAAAGTTCAATTTGGTTGAACTTTTTCGCATAAAAGCTTAAAAATAAAAATTGGGAACAGTTTTCTAGACTGTTCCTATTGGGAATAGCGCCATCCATTGAGTTTTCTTCTGACACTTGCATTCCAATAAGTTGTCGGCTGAGCGAATTTCCATAAAAAAAACTTGTTTTCATTTCACAGTGAAGGTGTTTTTAGAGGAATTTCAAGGAAATTTGGGTTCTCTGAAGCTGAAAATAGTACGTGCAGTGAAAAAATGTCCCTGATTGGGGATACAGTATACCCAGATCTGTGATTTACGGTAAAGGCTGGCAAAGTATTAGAAGTTTGCCGGAAAACGCTAAAGTTGCTGTTTTAAAGTGGTAATGGTTTCAATTACCCCTCATTATCACTTTCATTGCTTCAATTTGCGCACCAAACGCTTAAAGATATCCTTTAGCAGTGCTTTTATGAAGGTTTCGGTTGTTTTCATGCATTTTTACCCAGAAGCTAAATCAAAACAAGCAAATGTCAACGAGATGTTCGTATTCAAAACTGGGCTTTTTGCGAGCTTTCATGTGAATTGGGAATTACAAAAGTCTGAAAATTTTCTCAATGGAAATGACTCATTACGAACAATGTTTGTGAAAAAATTACAAAATTTTACGAACTTGTTTGTGGGTTATATGATTCAAGAGGTTTTCGTAAGTCCTCCATAGGATTTCACAAACATTTAAGAACAATTTTACAAAATATTTTTTTCTGTGTATTATGACCACCGCCGTCTTAGCGTTGGTGACAAACCTCCAAAGGCAAACGGTGGAAATCATCTTTCACATATTGTATAAGTCTGTATAATTGTTGCTTTACTCATTAAAAATTGTGTAAAAGGCTAATATAAAAATTATGCATTGGTAAAGTTTTTTTTTAATAATTTTTCTAAGTATTTACACTACTCTGGAGTTGTACGGTAATTTGAATTGAATCCCACAAAAGCCTAAACATATTTCTTTTTCAAATTAGATCAGAAATATTGAGCTTTCACTAATTTATGCCCTGTGCTAATATCATTATGTTTATATTTCTACTCAAAACTATAGATACACTGATAGATTCACTGAAGAGAACTTAATAAAACAGATTTTAAGATTTTAAAATTTATTAATACTATAAGGGTTATTTATAAGCCATTTCCCCAATTTAATGAAAAGTTGTAATTTTATAAAAAAAGTTCCCATTGACCTTTAGGAATTACTCTTTCATTAAAATACACTACAAGGAAAAAATTAATGCAATAAATTTCTCTGTAACATTTTACGCAAAAAGCACAAAATTTAATGTGCCTTCGAAAGCTCCATTAGCAACACCCAGCCTCACAAGTGGGCATTTCATTGAATTGAATTTCAATTCATTTGGATCTATTTTTTCAGCCTCTCATGCCATCCGCAAAGTGAATGTTTATTCACCAATACTTATGGACTTGAGTGACTTTGTAAATTATGGAAACAACACAAATAAGTATAAAGAAAAAAGTCGCGGCAAGTATATCCATTAAAAAGTCGTAAAAGTTTTACGACTCGAACGAGATTCTTGTATGCCCTCTCATTTATTATTAGAATATATAAATAAAGAGTGATAATTAGGGACGAAAATAATGATATGATGCCACTCAGCACAAAATTTAATGAATTTTGATAAAACAGAAAATTTAATTTAATTTTCGGCGCATTAAATGTTGGAATAATTTCTGAAAAGTCATTCTGCAACCGCAAGATTTTTGGAATCAGTGAGCAAGTAGATTTACAGAAAGAACTTTCTTGGATGATTGCAAAAGTGAAATCTGAAGACAATCCAATAGGGAATTTCTGAATAAGGGGAAGTTCGAAGGGTGCTCTAAGGGAGATTCCAGTAGGAAATAGAACACATAGTGCCATCTCTTGTCTCCCTGAAGAAGAGCTTTCTGTCGGTAACATAGAGAAGACTTTGAAAGCAAGAAATTTCCCTCCATCACTGGCTTTCGGATGGCGCATGGAATCTGGCGCCCAGTGCGGAATATTATGAGAATTTTATCTAACTAATTGCACAATTGAAAGCACAAATATGGCTCATTTGCATTGGCAAAGATAAAAAAAAGGCTCTCCTTCACCAGAACTCCAAGTTGAAAAAGAAGAGACAACATAAATGCTCCGACACTGTGGTGCTGCAAATTTTAATTAGGAATGTTGATGGTGAAATGAATTGTTGACAAGATATTAATGCAATTCCGTAAATTGTTCTGTTGATTTATAAAGCAACTTTTACAAAATATTTAATATTGCACCACATAACAATAAACATTGAGATATTTTTTTTCTCTACTCTTTCATTTTCTTCTTCTGGCCTTTGTCTTATTCCTTTTCCCATCAAGAACTGCATTCACTTTAATCGGACTCGATATAGAGCAAAAGCACATGGAAAAAAGTAAAGTGTGCTACAGGAAAATAAACATGCAATAAACATTCGTTTTCCCACACTACAACCACTATTTTACACACCAATAAAAATAAATCGATCAGAACGGACTATAAGCATTTTCCGGAGGGTTCAGGACAATCATCGAAATTGGATTGAAATACACCCCCTTGAATCTAATAAAAAAATGCATCCACCAAGCCCGAGATTTGACCTCCAAAGAGAAGGGGCTCACAGTAACTGCAGAAAATTACCAAGGAGAGTCCAAGATATTACGTGATCATTTTTAATAATATACTCAACAATTGCCATAAACATTCATGCTCGACCATTGCGTATAATTGCAACGATTATCGCACAGATATTGCAATTTCGGTGCGCCTTTGCTTGGGGTATGACCCCTTAGTACATTTTAGTCTTTGACGCGATGAGATTAAAGTCACACAGACCGCCCATGGGATTCATGCTATGCGACAATTTTCACGTGATTTTCACCATTAAAGCTCTATTTCTAGACATTTTCTCAACTGTTCTTATATTATTTTCCACAGCTGGAGAATGACCTCAAACATTTATGGATCTGGCTCTTAAAGTTTCGGTGAAATTCTCATGAAAATTTCAATGTATTTGAAAACCTTTATATACTGATATATTTTATAAAAAGAAGTAGGGAAAAGCTTTTAAACATCGCACACACTCTGACTTTGAACACTTTATATTTCTTCCCATTTTCCTGTAATGAATTTTGACCTAATTTTTGTCAGGAAATGTGTGACTTAGACTGCTTCCCCAGAAAAGCTATGCACGCCATACTGAAGAGGCGTCGACCTCGGGGCAGACCTAGGTCAAGATGGCTGAATCAAATTCGGAATCTTTCCTTGAAGCACCTTGGGATTGAACGTGAACACCTTCCTGAAGTGGTGGAGGATCGGCAGGCGTGGGTTGCTAACCTAGATGTCTTAAGCCCGCGACTCCAATAAGGATAAGCGGTTGAAAATAATGATGATGATGTGTGACTTAATACTAGCTATTAAAAAATATTGCCATACAGATCAGTTTCATTAGAAGAATGTGGAAAAAATATGAAGTGTTTGAAGAGAGACTTAGTGCGAAGCCAGAAAGCTTTCCTCTACTGTATTGCGAATTGCCTTTTTAATTTTTCATGAAAGTTTGAGTAAAGTTCAGATTTTAAAATATTGAATCTAAAAAAAATGTTATTATTCGAATAAGACACTTTATAAAGCTAAAAAAATGTAAATTTTGTGTAGTGATATCGTATGCTTATACTAATATTCCTTCACCAAACTATATTAAAAGAATAAATAGACTTTTAGATAGGCTTTTTCGAAATCTAAGCGTTATTGTTATAGACTGCGGCGGAAGCGGAAACGAATTTTGGAAATGACCGGAACTTCTGTGGAATACCGCCGATCTGCGCAACGATCGGTGCAACTCTGACTGGACTTACAGAGGCAATTCACCTGTAAGAACCAGTTTCCAAGGTAGCATAGCCATTCGATACAGAAAGGATAGAGAATAATAGGGAGATATAA
Organism: Phlebotomus papatasi; assembly: GCF_024763615.1. Classification (NCBI taxonomy): domain Eukaryota; kingdom Metazoa; phylum Arthropoda; class Insecta; order Diptera; family Psychodidae; genus Phlebotomus; species Phlebotomus papatasi. The sequence goes on along the minus strand of NC_077222.1, from coordinate 231,482 downwards.
GATTTTTAATAATAATAATAATGCTAGCATGCTAGCACAACATTCCATGAAGGAACAAGGCCTTCCCGCAAGGGGATTTCTAGACATGCATTATTATTTTTTCTTGTACGGGATGAGGTTGTCAGTCCCATGCCCGTGAAATCAAGTGCAGTGAAGCTCACTAGATGTAATCCGAACACCATTAACGCCAGAAAAATTCCTGGCGACCTAAAGGGGATTCGAATCCGGGACACTTGTATAATAGAGCGACTGCTCTACCACTTGACCCACTGAAATAAAATTGGATAAAGAATTTATGGAGATTTTTTTTGGATTGTAGCGCTATTTAGGGATTAGCCAATTAACTAAGTATTATGCTCAAGTAAATTGGATATTATAAAAAAAAAAACATTTTCCTCCACTTGTTCGAATATCTTGGCAAATTGATTTTATTATGGTAAAACTAGCAGAAGGTTTAATTTGAAGTCTAGTGAATTCCTCTTGATAGTTTGTTTAACATTTTTGTCTTGTTTAAAGCTGTATTCATGATATATGACAAATTCTAAAATAATAGTCAAGCAAGTCTTTTAGTAATTTTGGTATGCAGAGCGTTTAAATATTAACTTGTAAAGATTTTCTTTGCAATAGGAAAGTGTGGAAAGGATTTGTTTATTTTAGTTAACTTAAATCACAAATTCTGTAGCGATAAGCTTTACAATTCTTGTAGCTTACCAATAAATAAATAATAAACAAATAAAAAAACGGAGCACCTTTACAAAATTTATTATTATATTTTTAAAATTTTTCAGTATAATTTGACATTATAAAAATAAATTTAGAAAGATATGCAAATAATAAAATAAATTTTAAAGAAATCTAATAACAAAAGCCAATATAATCGACGTTTATTTCGTTTTTAGAGTTAGTCCTTTGTTGGATTATTAAATAATTATTATTCGATTGTTTTTTTTCATATTAAATTGTGTTTTTCTAACTATCTTATTCTTCCCTTTACATTCACCTTTTTTCATAAATTCCATTAGAATGTTCCATTCTACTGCTCAAGATTTCAATCATTTTACCCCGAAATTTTCGTAAGTCATCAAAAATGCTTCTTTTGCCCAATGTGTGTTTCTCAGGAGGAACGCTGTTGAGTTTTGTAACTCTCCTCATAACTTATTAATGTGTACGATGTGATATGTTCTCTGGCTGTGATCAGCAATTTCGTCACGTAGGCTCAAGCACATAACTTGCAATTTCGCCAACAAAGAACACGTCATTAAGGCATGACTTATGCACTTTTTTCTGGCCAAAAATGTTCTGCGTGTCCTCTTCCTGTCTATTGGGTGCCAAAAGTGCTAACGAGGTGCGCAAAAATTGGGAAAATTGCTGATGTATGAAAAATTAAATTTTAAATTCTCTGCAAACAATTCTTCGTCAGCAGGAAAATTTATTAAATACAAGCAAATTGACCCACCCTCTTAAAGTAATTTTAAAGGGATGCACAAAAAATCTAGAGGAAACCCATTGAGCAGCCATAATTGTTTGAATTTTTCTGTCTCTGTCTCTCTTAGTTCCTATGTTTGCGCACAGCATGGTTTCCCAAGCAGGTTTATTCCTTTTCACCTTCCCAGCTCAAGATGGTTGATTTTTTTTTGATATGGCAGCATCCCTTCTAAACGCCATCAACAGCTCGTGATTAATGAATGACGCTTCCGAGAGTCTCTTCTTCACAACTCTTATCTGTACCAGACGCTTCCTTAGAGGTCAATCACTTTTCTGTTGAGTAGTTGAGACACCTTCGATATAATGCACTTCTGATGACTACCTCAAAATTTCCAACTTAAAATCACATTTTGTCACCTCAACTTAGTCGCAGCATTGACAGCTGCGGAAATAAGGCAAGAATGGCAGAGATGGATAACATTGTTTACATTTTTCTTTGACTAAACAAAATTGCATTAGCATTGTTGACAAATTCAAGTAGACATTTAAATCTTGACATTGAATAAAAATGTTTTTAGTCTTTTAATGTCCAACGAACAACGACTTTGTTTTGTAAACATGGTTTTAGCATTTCAATAAGTGAGAAAGAGATCTAAATCTAGCCATCCCGCTCACTCTCATAAACAAAATTATTTCGAAAATATATTTACTAAACAAAAGTCATTGCGTGTTGGACAATCCTGCTTCAAATTGTTATTTATTTACATTTTTAACAGAAAACTTATGCACAAGCATAGCAAATGACGTTCCGAAAGCTCTGTAGGTAAATCAGTAAATGCAGAGAAATTAATTTGTAGAAGAGGATGTGTATACGTTTTATATGACACATGAATCCTTTGTAATTTTATACATTTAATATTATATATGATGAAAAACACTAATGAAATTATTAAAATTTATCATTGAGCAAGTTTAGTATATAAGAAAAATTAGAAAATATTGATAAATTATTCTGTTAAATATTTGGATAGATAAATATCACAACTAATGCTAAAGAAAAAAAGAATAAAACAGTTAGGTGAAAAAGAAATAATAATTTACAATAAATATAATATATAAAAAGAAATCTGACTATTCTTTGTCGAATGAACTCGGGTTCATTAAGTCTTTGGAAAATTCCGTTAAAATCCTAACTTCTTTGGAAAATGTGAAATAAATTGCTTTGCTCCACTAGTTTATTTTCACATGATTATAAAAAAAAATCTGAAATTTTCTTATAGTCTGTTTCATTGAAATTTATTGCTTGATTTCAAAGCGATCAACTGTATGTAAAACTATTTAAGATTATATAAAATTACAAATCAAAATTTAATGCATGTTCAATTTGACGATAATAAGTGTAAAAAGCTCCTCACGAATTGGAATTAGTAAATTCTGTGCCATTTATTAAATTTAAATTACCTAAGTTTTTAACGCCAGTTTTAATAAGCGACTTATTTATAAATAACAAGTAGCTGTTTTTTTTTAATATTAGAGGTCCATCTGATAGATGGTTGCCCCGCGCTGGTTTTTCCTATTTACTAAAAAATTTAAGAAAAATCACATAGTTTCTGTGCGTTACAAAGTCAAAATGGATTTTGACTTACATTTCGAGGTTACTCTCTCCTTCTTCTCCTAATGGTTTGCATTTTGGTATAGGGTAAAAGCTTATAATTTTGTCCAGTTTCTTATTTTGGACACTTTAAGGATAAAATTGGACACTAAAAATAAATTGATTAAAATGATGGATTTTTATTCTAATATTTGATGAATAATGAATTCTATCTATATATTTGTTCTTTTTGGAAGATTTTAAAACTAAATACGTTAAATTTTGAATATGATTTGAGTTGAAATTGCTTTGTTGAAAAATCAGTGTGAGCAATTGCTTACGAGAAATATGACAGAACTTCGTGTTTACTTCAGTCTTATTTAGCTGTGGTGAAGCACTAACAATGTTTCTTCGCTTTTTTTGAGTTATATTATTGAATATTCATTGAATATTGTGTTCATTCACGTTAGTAGTGATTTGTAAATTTGACCTGAAGTGAGATTTGCCTTGTGAATTAGATTTTTCGTGTGAAAAATGGGAATTTTTTAAGACATTCACCAGTGAGGTGACACTTCTTATTTTGGACAGGTGTTTTTCTCACGAAATTTCGTGAAGTTTTAGCTTTTGTGATGACTAGGTTGGACAAATGTCTGGAGAAACAAAGGAGCATCATCTCTACGAAAGAGATGTAGCTAGAAATGCCTTGAAAGGCTTCCGGAAAGGCCAGGGAATGAGCGAATCCGCACGTACTTGGAGTACCGAAGTCAACTCACTTTAATGAATAATATGGAAAGTTTCTGGGCTTCTTGTGACATTCTACGTTTCCTTTAAATGAACAGGAAAAGGACTTAGTAAGATTGGTTCATGAAACAATCATGAAACAATGAACAATGGGCATCCTGTTGAGGCGGATTAGCTGTCCAAACTTACAGCCAAGTTGTAAAAATTAATAACCAAGTTGCCCAAAATAAGAGTAAAATTCACCTCTACATATCAATTCATTTTCAAACGTATTAAGACTAATTTTAGTAAAAACAAAGACAGTAAACCCTTGCCAAGTTTCTAAACAACCCTTCTGAAAAGAGAGTAACATAAAAAGTCAATTAGTATCGAAAATATCGCACTTCAAACTTGGAACATCGATGCTTATAAGCAGACTGGTCAAAATTATGAGCCCTTACCCTAATTGTAATTGACTATGAGTTAGTAACAGCTGATTATTCGTGTGGGTTTTCGGTCATGATAGGCTTAGGGCCTGAGACCTGATTATAAAGAGGCATATTAAAAAAAAAGGTACTAAAAACTGTCTCAATATTGGTACATATCGTCTATTATTTAGTGCCACTATATTGTACGGCCTTCAGACCGCAGATTTATCCATTTCGTTTAACTGTTATCGCATACAAAACGAAATATTATTTGTAAAGTTTTCACTAAAGTGATCTAGCAAATATTAGGAAGACTCACAATTGCTTTGTTATTTAAAATTTTGAACCTTTCAAATTTGGCCCAATTCTCTAGCCTGAAGACTACAGCGAACGGGCCTACAACATCTTTTTAAATCGCTATTATTTTAACAACATTCTTAAACAATTGTCGTAACAATTGTTAACCCTGTCATTATGATGGTTCCATTCGTTCCAATCAACAGTTATATTCGCAGAAATTTTAATATCTTCCCTTTATCTCGGCAATAATAGCCATTTGATGATTTTTTCTATCGGTGCGTGGTGAGATTTGGCGGGCGACGAAAGACTTGTAGCATAAGGGTGAGGAGTGAGAATTTGTTCTCTCAATTTTATGTAAAGAGAAAAGACTTGGTACGAAATCGATTGAAAGAGGGAAAATTTTCCAAATGGGCACAAGATTTCACCAGCACTCCTAATCATATTCGCGCGTTGGAGAATCTTTTTTTTTGTCGAGAGACGTAGAATTCTCACACAGTAGAAGAGAATTTAGTGAAAAGATTTGCATATTCTAGTGAGGAGATCTTTTGGGCGAAAGAGACAAAAAGGTGCGAAGAAGTTCCATAAAATTTCTCGCAAGAAATCTATCGAATATTAATATTTTGATTTTTTTCTTACTTTTTGGAGCAGCAAACAGTAGATGTATAATTTTCTATTTGTATTCAGAAGACACTGTTGAGAATATTGCTTTTCTCACACTTTCAATCCATCGAAGCTCCCCGAACGCCATTGGAATATTGTTGCTCAAAAATAATGTAAAACTTCGACACCACATCATAAATATATCTTCATGTTTTCAAGTACATTCTTAGACAGGTGAGGATGGGGAGCACATAGGTGGGTTTAAAAAGCGAATATTATTAGATATGTTTGGATGAGAAAAATCATCTCTTGCTTGAAAAATATGCAGTTATGTGGAAGAAAAGCAAATTTTTCCTTCTTTTGGCAAATTGTTCAAAAAAAATTGTCTTGCTTCTGTATGGATGTGGAGACTCGAAAGTTGTGTGGAGCCAAATGTATGCTGATTCAACAGCAACACAAATGTCCAATATACATGGAAATATTTTGGGGATGGAAAAAATGGAATGGGTTGTCTAAGAATTTGTTATTCAGAAGAGGCATACAGTGAAAAGTTTTCTTTTTTTCCTTGAGGCCCATGCACCCCCAGAAATTACCCAAATACGCACGATGTGCTTTCTTCAATATATTTCTTTTTTTTTTCTTTTGAAGACCGAGACAATGAAGGGAACTTTCATGGGAATGAATGGGAAAACTTAAAATTACATTTTCCTCCCACCATCTAGCAATATGTGGAAAAATATTCCATGGTAAGCAAAACTCACCAAAGTATCTTTAATTAAAAGAAATTTCCTGGCTTGGAGAACAGCCACTGCTCCCAATAAGAAAAAGTTTCAAAGAGATTTTTGTTACCCATCGATTTGTTTCTTGATCCAATTTTTTGTTCGTCTCTTGGGTTCCATCAAATTTTATTTCCTCCTCATGAAATCACCCTCAACGTCTTAGTAAGCTTGAGAGCTCTAAATCACATGTACACTCAATTTTAAAGCATCTTCAAAACCATTAATTCCACTCTTAATTGAACGCAATTCACAATTGATTTTTTAGTTGTTTCCAAAACCACTTAATTTATTCATGACACTTTCACTTGTTGATTAAAAATTTTCACGCAAACTTTAATCGCCCCGTCAAAAATTAATTGAGAAATTCCAGAGAAAAAAACCACAAGCTACTACCCTACAAATTGATTCGCACACCACAGATCGAAGGCTCAATAGAGTCTGCTGAGGTACCCTCAAAAACTTTGTCCATGGAAGAGCCCAAACAGGTCTGAAAAATCTAAAGCCACGTCCACCCGCCCAAAATCCAAGGGTTGCACCTTGTATGACTTACCCCTTTTTACAACAGAACTAAGGTCATCTCTTGTATATTTTATTGATATTTTAGGGTTTTTAAACAACTCGACAAAAAATGCTTTATTGACTGTTGAGCAAACATAAAAAATGCACTAGCGAGGAGTTTGCTATGGCCATGAATTTACCACTTTGTACAAGACCTCAAACACAACCCTTTCCGCGTATTTTAACAACAAAAAATCTTCAACTTCAAGGATATGTCCGTATTTATGTGACAAATTGCTGCTTTTTTTAAGAATTTGAACACTATAAGAAATTCTGCACGCAAAGTGCTTCTGTTATATAATACTTAGAAAGTAGAAAATTTAAATAAATGGATACTTCAATAAATATTTAAATAAAAGGTGATTTCGTTATGATGTAAAAGAATTCAGGACACATCTGTTTACAATATTGAGATCTTTCATGTAATTATACAAATTATATACATAGAATAAGTAATGGAAAAGGTAAAAGATACTAATTTTTAGCTATGTCTTTCAGGTCAGTAGAAAATTACATTTAGTTAAGTCATATCAGTACTTAAATTATTCATTTCAAAGCAATAATTCATAATCAAGTGAGTTTTGATATAGAAGAAATATAGTTGCTCATTTTCCTTTCCCTCCCCTAAATGATAATTTAATTAGACTAATTTGTGCTAAGGTTTAAATTTTTATTGAAGTTTTTAGTTTTTATTATACCGTACAAATTTTATTTTGTGCTGGATCAAAGGGATCAAATTAATTTTCTTAATAACTATATATTTTTTAGCATTATATTTATGACTAAATGGTCTTTAAATGTTGTTAGAAATTTTCATCAAAATTTAATACTTTGAAGCGATTTCTATGCAAATTTACAAATAAAAACAATCTTTTATTCTGACGAATATATAATTCTCACAATGAGTAAAGACTAAATACCTAACACATTGGGTGCAATTTCCGTCAAAAATTGGTTTTTTTGAAGATGCACTGAAAGTATAAACTTCAAAATTCTGTACAAACTGCAATTTTTGACGAAAATTATTCCGAATGTGTAGATGACTAATAACACAATTTTAATAAAAAAAAAAAACAAAACCAAATTTCCAAAAATTTTCTTACTTTTAGACTTCCTGGTAAAACCTAGTTCTCTTTTATAATTTTTCAAAACAGTCTCGATCTCAATAAAAAAAAACTTTATTGCAAAGTTTTATGAAAAAATAAATATTCAAATTTAGATCTTCGTTACTTAGATTTCAATGTAAACTAATCGCAATACCTCGTAAACTAATGACCGAGTCCTCAAACTTACGAGATAGAGAGTACTCCGAGAATTTTCCTTCCTTAATATTTCGACATGGAGCAGTCGAAAGCTCTGGAGACGAGTAAAGTTTTTGATTTAAACTGGCTTGAAAGCTTCACACATCGTGTTGTTGTGCTCGAACGGAGATTCCCTCCAACAAATTCACTACAATTAGACGGCAAATTTCCCCAAGTTAGTCAGGTTAACATTGCTTTTGAAGGTTCTTGAACTTCAATCCCTATCATAGAGCCACAAAAAGCTCATGTGATATCGCAAATTACTAGTGTCTAATCGATAATCAGCGGGTGAGAGCATAAATTGAGCATTAATAGCTGACCTTCTTCTGGCTTGAGACACAAAAGTTAATACATAAAATATGTGACAAGAGAGATACACCATCGAAAAACATGCAATCGTAGACGATGGCTTCTCTTGTAGGACAAAAAAGTGCCTCGCGGTTGACTTTGTGTGTATCAAGATCATAAATAACTGAAAATAATTTAGTTGCGTGACAATTTTCTGCCATTGCCTTAATGTTGCCATCGTGCATTTTCTTATCTCTCCTGCAACTCTTATAATATTTTAATACTCTTTATGTTTTTGGCATTATACCCCCGAAAGGGGTTGTTGTACTATACGTGCTTTATTTATCCAATCTCATCGTCATCAAATAGGAGCTTTTTCCATTGTTTCCCCACAAGTTGGCTTGGTCTCTTTTGCATATTTTTCCTCACTGTTATCTTTTCTATAAGGCCTCCAACACATCTAGCGTGTGTTTTTTGGCAAATATCTTTTGCATATGGCGAATTACTTTAACGCGTTATTTTATCATTTTTTACTTTTTTCAATTTCTCTGTGAAATATGGTTGAGGATGCCCTCTTCAACTCATGGGTCAATTAGGAGCAAATAAAGATATCGAAGATATGCAATTAAGACACACAATTGATGATTTTTAATGGAGCTGCTAAATTGCAATATAGTATCACATCTCGCGGGAGATCCACATTTGCATCTTTCTGATCAAACATTTCCTCGCTTTTAATTGCTCTACCATTCACGAAACATCGTTTTCGAAGGTTTTTCCCGAAAGCAACGCAGATTAAAGAAGCAAATGATGATCACACTGATGTTATTTATCACCTTCTGATTCTTTTTGCTGAAAAATAAGATGCCTTGCAAGGTACATTGAGGTCATGTTTACATTTAAAGCAAGATAATAAACAAACTCTATAGGATATAAAAAATAAAATAAATTTTGTGACTTAAAAAAGACATACATTATTTGATTTTGTATAATTATTTATTAATGCATTTTGTCTAGATACGTATTTTATATGTTAAACCACAAGCATGAAAATTATTATTTATGGCTTTAATTAATTGTATTGAATGATGTTAAAGGCGTCATAAACATATTACTTTCGTATAGGTTTTGCCAAGTAAAGTGTATGTTTTTAATTTTTAATATCCAATGCACAATACATTTGTTTGTAAACATGATATCAAAATTTTCTATAAGAGTGAGAGAGTGACTTGATCTAGATCTCACTCACTCTCATTGAAATGTCAAAAACATTTTTAATAAATAAAAGTTATTTTATAAGTTCTATTAAGTTTTATTAAGTTATAGTTCAGTTTACAATGTTTCATGAAAAATGTCTATTCAGACTAGAGTTGGTAAATTTCAAGAAATTTCATTAATTTCCGCCTAAAATAGGTGGCGACTGCTGTGAAATTTCTGAAATTTTACCATCTCTAATTCAGACACTTCAATATTTTGCACTAGGCAATAATATTCAAATAATTCAAACTCATAACACTGCGGCGTAGAAGCAGATATCCCACCGCCTAAGAGCAGAACATACTTATCAATTACATCATGTTAAAAACGCTTTAGCTAGCTTTTCTATTCTATTTATCTAACGAAACACATAAAGGTGTAGTACCTAATATAGTTAAAAAAATTTATTATTGACTAAATTGTAAATAGTCGCTCTTCAAAATACCTTGGAAAATATTTTCGCGAAAATGAAGTGCCTGAAAAACGACTGTTAAATAAATTGTGTCTTTAAGCAGAGATGGCAGTCGAGATAATTTTTCTCTTTTTACTATACCAATCACAAATGAAAAGGCTCGTAATATGCATGTTGGATTCTTTTGGTAATGAATTGAGTCGTTTACGGGTCTTATGTTGCCGAAACCTTTTTTTTTAATTCTTCGCAAGTATTTTTCTGGGTTGGGTAACTTACAGAATCCAACATCTGTATAAATTTACTTGAAAAACTTAATATTCTAACTAAACAATTTCAGAGTAGCGAGAACACCTTGATATCGGATGGGAGCTTGTCAAAAAAATACGAGTAAGAAAAAGTTATAAGCAATTTCTAAGATGACCCAAAATGGACTACAAATCGGATAATTCAGACACGGAAGATCACCTTTTGGAGCACGCCAAGAGAGCCATATTAACAGCCGAATGAGCTGATGAAGAGCGAATAATAAACAATTCCCCAAGAGTCGCACAAAGTGACAATTTTCGCCTTACATGTGTGATGGTTTGTTGACGATGAATAATATCATTATTGTTATTGCATAATGATTATTTTACGATATTTTTAGTATCATTTTATTGATAGTAAAAAATTTTATTATATCCCAAATGAATTATGAACGATTATGCGTTAATTTAATGACCATTTCATTTTGTGTTTGAGATGCCATCTGAGGCCTCAACTGCGCCCCCAAATCTCGGATCATCAATAGCCAGCTCTAGATGATGATACTATGGGTGTTATCTTTTGGCGCACTCCGAGGTGTCAAGAAGTTATCAAGAGTCTGATTGATGCCTAATCAGTCGTATGAAGTGAACAGAGTAAAATACAAGTATATATGTATATAGTATAGGTTTGAGACGAAAAGTGAGACATTTGATGTCTACTTTCGATTTTATTAATATTTTCGCACATTTTTGCTAGATCAATAACAATATTTTGAAGTAAATAATAAAATTGTCACATTAATACGCTAATCGAGTCAAAAGTCACTTAACATTTTTAACACATCACACGCCCGCCACATCAACCATACAAATAGAGATTTTATGGGTCTATCTCTCGCCTAGAGCCACTCTAAACGAGAGTGACAAGCATCCTGATACTTTTCTCAGTTAAAGCTTTAAAACATTCAAACACTTGTACTTCATTCTATGAGTGATCTCATAAGGATTTATTCGGTGGCTTCCTTGCATATCCTGGAGCTGTTAAATCAGTCCTTTACGTGGAATTTATACAAGATCGCGCTATTGCAAGAAGCAAGTCAGCAAGAACCACTCATAAAATTCCACGAAAGAGTCAATGAGTGAATTTATGTGCTTTCGAGGTAGATTTTCTACTGCAACAAAGATGATAAAATTGGCAGAAAGGATAGAAAATGACTTGGCAATTTGCATACGATGCAAAAGTGCCATTAAATACTGAAAATAATGGCTCTTTCGAGGTTTCAGTCCTCCTCAATTTCATAGATTTTGTTACACCGACCTCTTTCAATATCTTTGGCAAAATATTTTCTTGTAATGGAAATCTCCCACTGTCTTTTTGTGCAAAATTCACGAGGGTGTGCTATCCAGGTCAACCATATTCCTAGCAACTTATTTCGAAAAAGACGTACCCATACCTCACCCCGGAAACCGGAAGGGAATTTCCCTGGACAAGAGAAAAGTATTCCTTTCAACGCTTTCAACGGTGTTTCCTTCAATCTAAATGAAATTCTTGAGCGTAAAGAGACCCCTTGGAAACGATTTACATTATAATGCGAAGGGTGCTCAAACATATAAAGTCAACATATTTATTGCTGAAACTTATTAAATATTTTGCGGAATTTTATACACAGATGCTGGTTGGGCAAAATTCCGGTTCATCTTTGGCGAAAAATCTCTGAAGGAGGCGAATGCCTTAGAATGGTTACCAATTCTGCTTTGGTTCACCCCAACAGCTCACCGTCTAACTTGCTAATCTATGATAATAAAACACAAAATTTATGTGACCTGTTATGCCTTATCTCGATGTGTTCGAAGGAGGAGGACTCCAGCACAACTTTACAATCCACCACTGCCCACCACGCTCTCTTCGCTTCAAGATCAATAGCGACAGAGGAGTTTTTCGTATGTGGATTACATTTGAAAATTTTAACTCACATACACACATGCACACACTTTCTCAAATATTTACTTTGGAGCTTTTTGGGGGAATCCACCCCATCTGAAAATGTTAAGTACCATGGGAACTAACCATGAAGTGGTGAACTTTGAAATAAATCCCAGTCTCAAGTGCTCCGAAATGTCCATCTCCTTGAACTCAATTAATTGACCGTCTGGTGTGGAGTGTTTCAGAGTTGATGGAGATATACCAGGCAGATTTTGTAGATTTACTGTTAAAATATTCAGTAATATTCTAATGGCTTCTACACACTATCAGAAATTTCTTTAAAAAATGGCTTTTTAAAGAAAATTTCCCCTATCCTTGTAGACAGAAATGTCAGAATTTTTTAAAAAAGGCAATTTGTGACGAAATTTGCTTCTAATGTGTACACATCATAAGAGATAAGACCAAGCAGAAATATTTTTTTATTCTTTAAATTTTAAATAAAATAAAAAAGTGAGTTAAAGTCGTGGGTAGCTAGCTGGCTATGGAAAACTATATCTTCGCAAATGTGGAGATTCCCAATTTACCAGATTTTTTGTCAAAAGATATGTTTAAAGTTAAAACTATCTAATAGAGGTACAGTAAACTTAACTCCACAAAGGAATAAATTTAACATCCTTGAGATAACAAAAAATAAATAAAAGTGGTATGAAATCTTCAAGGCTAAGCATAAAGTGTTTTAATCGCTTTTATTAAAAACAAAAAAAATCATAAGAAAACGGGAGAGGGAGGAAACGATCACGAAAATTGATTTATAGTGGGTGTCATGTCCTTGATCAATGAATGTCTAAAAGTATAAAGCTGAAATTGTAAAGAACTTCAACTAAAACCAGTGATAAGCCCAGATAAATTTATGGTGGTTGAGATTTTTTACATTCGTCCTTAAAGAGATAAGCTGTTCTCAACCATTAATATTGTCCAATGCACAATAACTTTTGTTTAATAAATATGAGAGTGAGTGAGATCTAGATCTAGTCATCTCTCACTCTCATTGGCAATTTTGAAAACATATTTATAAACAACAATTATTATACGCTGGGTATAAAGCCCAACACACAATAACTTTTGTTTAGTAAACATGTTTTTGACATTTCAATGAGAGCGAGTGAGATCTAAATCTAGCCATCTCTCTCACTCTCACACAAAATTTTGAAAACATGTTTACAAACAAAAGTTATTGTGCATTATGGCCAGCGCACAATAACTTTTGTTTAGTAAACATGTTTTTGACATTTTAATGAGAGTGAGTGAGATCTAGATCTAGTCATCTCGCTCATTCTCATGGAAAATTTTGAAAACATGTTTACAAACAAAAGTTATTGTACGTTGGGCATTAGGCATAATGCCTTGAAACATTTTTTTACATATTTTGATACACATGTAATGTACTTCGGTACAATATTCAGTTTATAAATATTTATTCATCTTACAATCTATATTTAAAAATAGTATTTGTATCCTCTTTTATCTTTTGCATTGTATATCGAACTTGATATCATCAAAATCTATTACTCATCTGCATCAGCAGACAATGCATCAACTCTGATCAGTTTGAAGAATATCGCCATCATTTATTAAATTCGTAACAGAGCGCGCAAATGTAGTTTTGTCACGAAAGGTCTAATATGATTTTATTTCACGAAGTATCCCATCAAATATTTGTCTAAAATTTGAAACTAACCAAGCCGTGTTTAAATAATGACAAAGTTTTAGATTGTGCGCAATATGCCAAAGATACAATAAATTAATTGGCGAATAAATTGCATGGACAGAGTTGGGGCATTTCATCTTGAAAATTATTTCGATGGCGTAAGTTTCTGCCATTGACTCGACTAAAGGAAAAACGCTAACTCTATGAAATTTTCAATTAAATACAGAGACTCCACTTGCTACAAAATTACAGGAGATCACAGGGAGGAAAATTGTCGCAATTGGCAGCTGTTCCCAAACCAACCGAAGTAAAGCCAAAAAAAAAAACAGTGATAAGCCCAGATAAGCTTATGATAGCTGAGATTCTGTATACAGGCGACCCAGGAGTAAAGAACCTCACTCTTATCTGAGTCTTTCTTTTTAAAAATGGACTCTAAAAAAGTATTTATTTAAATAAATGGAAGTTGGACTTTAGCAAATTTATAGAGCAGTAATTTTTCTTAAAGTATTTTCTAATTAGAAATCTTTGAGATTTTTGAAAGTCAGTGTAAATATCACAGAAGACCTTCTCTTTAACTATATAAAAATACGTACAAAAACTTCAATCATTTCAACAGACAGGATAGGGGTTTTTAGATCAATTAGTAAAAAGTGATTAATCAAAGTTTACGTTAAGCACTTCTGAAGAGGGATTGTAGTTGATTCAAGACAGTATAAAATAACTTAATAAGCCAGTAAACAATTGCCAGATTTCGAAAAGCTATCCATGAAAGTCCTGCAGAGGTCGGATAGGGCCAAAACTTTCTTGAATATCACGGAACTGTCGAGAACTACCCAGAAAAATATACAGAAAATAATATTCTTTAGCGCCCTGACAGGTTTTCTATATTCTACTAGATAAAGAAAATACTTTCAATAAAATTTAAAACTTATTTCAGTCAAAAAGATTAGAAAAATTAGGATAAAAGAGCCGTAAATACACATGCAATAAGAAAATAAAAATCGTATGAAATAAGTTAAAAATATGCATACAATATTTTAGTTGTATTTTGAGCATCTTATTAGAATTATTGCTACTATAAAAAAATTTCTTATTAAACGAACAAATGGATTTTGTTGAAATTTTGTCAAAAGGATGTTACTTACCAATTTCACAAAACTTTTTTTTGCATTTAATATGGAAAAACACCCTTTTGACAAATTTTTAACAAGATCCAGTTGTCTGCCGAGTTGACAAAACTTTTCTATATTCTGTATGGAAGAACATCCTTTTTACAAACTTGTCTTGTTAATTTGACAAAACATTTTTTCAGAGTAGGAAGCTTTAGTTATGAAGAAGCTATTGGGTCACTATAACCTCTGGAATGAAATCGAAATATCTTCCTGCTGATAAATTCTTTCTCCTCCAGATTCGAATGACACCACTGACTTTGCGGCATAATGGCAAAGATGGCAGTTTCGCGGGAAGCATTGATTTTCTTTTCCACGTTTATATAAGTGTTGTGAAATAATTTATAAATTTGTATTCTGTGAATTTGTGTTAAAAATTGTGACCAATTTTTATTAATAATGTTAGAATTATTAAAAGTAAGCACTTTAAATTATTTAAGTAATCCTTTTTTAAACAAAATGACTTATGAAAAAATATTTTATTTTTTTTTAAATTCTATTTTATGTGAGAAAAATTTTAATTGAAATACATATTTAAAAATAGTCTAAATAATTTGAATAATAATAATACATACAACTGGCAAATCCTATTTTGATGCTATGAATTGTAGATTTAAAATTGAACTTTTTTAAAACTTTTTGATTTGATTTGAAAAGTTGAATTTGAACTTTCAAAACATCGTTAGGCATAAGAAAAGTGATGCGTGGATGAGTGTATCAGGAAGCTTAGACAACCATTCATTGGTCCAATGCCTATTTGCGGCTATTCTGGGAGCCGCATCAAGGACCTTGTCAACAGGAAAGCAGTCAATGAGTGGCTGAATGACCAGGTCTTCGGAGTATTAAGATAATCCTGGAACCAGACGACAAAGGGAGATAAGAGAATTTAAATCTCAACAATACACCAATTAAGAACGCTAGTTGGCCTGCTTACCGTACACTGTGCTCTTGGCTCCCAAGGAATAGGTATCAACACAGATGAGATTTGCCGATATTCTCTAAGGGATGAACAAGACAATATTCACGTCCTATGCATATTCAGTAAGTCCTCGATCTATAAGATCATTGGAATATTTTTAGCGAAATACGACTTCTCTTAGAAGTTTTATTTTGGGGAGAGTTTTCAATAAATTAACCAGTGGTAAGCCCAGATAAGGTTAAGGTTGCTGAGATACTTCAAAAGCGTTGATATATCTCTTGGTTCTCTCTTTACAAGTGGTTATACGACAGACGGTACCGGTCAAACACGAATATCAATGTTTAGGGCATATTATGATATTCGTGATCTACAAGTGTCAAAACGTGTAGAACCAAAATTTGGGCCTGATCTGACGAGGTCGGATTTTACCTCGGACCACAAAAGCTGAGATTGTAAAGAATTTCAGCTAACTTATGCACAAGATGTGACGCCCGTGTCTCCTTCAGTCTAAAAATAAATTCCTTAATTTTAGAAAAACCAACCACTTGCTTTTCTGGAGCTTTTTTACCTCCCCCAAAGTGCTAACCACATGGAAAGTTTCGTTCTTAGGTAAAACA
Source organism: Phlebotomus papatasi (assembly GCF_024763615.1). NCBI lineage: Eukaryota > Metazoa > Arthropoda > Insecta > Diptera > Psychodidae > Phlebotomus > Phlebotomus papatasi. The sequence goes on along the minus strand of NC_077222.1, from coordinate 215,241 downwards.
TAAGGAAAAGTTGTGAAGACACAGCATATGCTCTGAATATTGTAGAAGCATGACCCAAAAGTTTCGCGCTACGCAAAAGAGATGCCATAAAATGAAAATGCGGATTAAAATTGGAAGAGGGAAAGATCTTGGCCAAGCATGAAGATTGAGGAGAAATTACCCAAGAAAAAGAACCGTGAAGAATCATGGAGGAAGACGCAAAAAAAAAAACAGAAGTAATTTGTGGACTAAAGGAATATTGTGAATTTCATGGAATAGAAACAAAGACTACTTGAGCTTCCTTTTTTAGTGATGGCGCGACAATTGTTTATGGGCAACAGGATTCACCGAAGAAAATGACAAGAAGAGGGTCGATGTATATAGTGCAGCAGTTGGCTGTTTTTGTCCACTCACAAATCGCGCCCATCAACAATAGAGGCTAATTCCATGGAAAATCCTGTTATTGTGGCGGTTGGGCAAAATTCTCACAGACAAGATCCAGTATAAATCTTAGCTCTAACGACTCTGGCCCTAAATTGTCGTGAAAATTGACAAGTTGATCCATTGTGTAGTAAGAGTTTCTCCCAGCTCTCCGTGAAAATCTCAGAGCAATCGCGAAAGGAATCGAGCTTCTACTTGAAAATTTTAGGGTCGTCAAGAGAGAAGCTCTTTTCCACGTTTCATACAAATTGCTCTTTGCTTAACACCCCATAAATCCACTCATCCGTTGGGAAATTGACTCACAAAAGTGTCTCCTACCACCAAGCATCTTTCAACCAAGATTTTCCAATGGAAATCCATATGAAAGGCCAATCACATAATACTAAGGTGTGTAGAAAATTTTAAGAATTCATTTTGCAAATAATTTTATTGCTCTAACTTCACAGAGAGTGCAATATGTATAATTCATAGTTTTTGAATTAATTAGAATAAAAAAGGGTTGATTAACATTTTTGCTTAAGCTTTTTTATTTGTGCATCTAAAAGAACACTTCAGATGATAATTCGAAAATTCACAACTGGTGGCGTTGAAATAGCATAAAAATCCAAATTATTTTTTTCTTAATTGTCACATCATACATTTTGAATAATTTTTCATAATTTAAGTTGTACTTTAGGTATAGGCTATAAAATTTTCAAAAAATGGAAGATGACATGTTGTTCCAATAAAACTTGAAATATGGAGGTTATAGTTCACGAAATTCAATACATCATATCTCCAGTGATATTAAACGGAATTTGATGAATAAGTGAACATTTTGAACTTCAAACAAAAGATCAACGCTAAGAGTGCCCCAAATTAATGGTAAACTCTCAAATTCGGGCACTTTGAACCGAAATGTCACCCAAATTAGAGAGAAATTCGGGCGCCCAACTATTTAAAATGCAACGATTTTTGATAATCTGCACACTCATATTAAGTTTAGATACTCATACTTACTGTGAATTGTATTTAAACTTTTTAATAATGCAAAAGCACATCACAACTAAGTCAAACGTTTTTCAAATTTAACTGCCGTCCGAATTAAAAAGTAGTCCGATCTTAAAAAAGCCGAAATAGCGAGAGTCTACTGTACCAACTTTTATATAATATAACCTCAGATATTATGTTAAATCTCATTTTTATTTCTTTATATTTATATTTTATTGATATTTATAAATAATTTAAAAATATTGAAACTCGTGGGCAAAATGTTTTTTTTTTTTTAACACACAACTTTATTAAAGTAAAAAAGTAAAATAAAGTAAAAAAAAATTGGCATATGTAACATCTAGTCATAAATTCGAGCATCTCGCAAAGATGGAATGCTTTTCCACCCATTTTTTTACATTGCTTCGAAATCTTGCAGAGTAATCAATAATATATTCCAGTGACGACAATCTTTCAACTCAATCTTGCGTTATCGATGTTATGTTTATATACTCGAATGTTTGTAGTATAAATAGAGAAATTTTGTCACAATGTAAACAAATCAACTTGATGTAATTTGATGAGTAATTAATAACTAATGAAATCTAAGCAAAAATCATGAATAGGAAGAAATTAATGAGACACTTAAGTAATATGAAATTTAATATGCTTATTTGTTATTGTTAGTAAAAGTTCTTTCAACATCTATGAGGCGCTAGTACCATAATGTAAAGTGTGCAATAAAACAATAGCAAAGGAAACGTCACTGTGAGCTCGAACCGATTTGTTACCTATTTTATTAACTGGTTCAAAAAACATTTATATTTTGTAGACCAAGAAAATTATGCCCAACGCACAATAACTTTTGTTTAGTAAACATGTTTTTGACATTTTAATGAGAGTGAGTGAGATCTAGATCTAGTTATCTCGCTCTCTCTCATAGCAAATTTTGAAAACATGTTTACAAACAAAAGTTATTGTGCGCTGGGCATTACTTTTTATTGTAAATGCAAATTTCAAAATATATATTTTTTCTAGAAAACTTCTGGCTATTTAATGAAAATAATGAAAGCACAATAAGCGGATGTAAATCTTCAAGTGAATATACCTAAATAGAATAGTTCATAATTAAAGAGATATGAATCCTAAAATTACCTTTAATTCCTTGAGACCGTGAGGAAAAAATATTCCAGAAACTAGACTAAACCAGTGATATCTCATTAATTAAATAATGTTTTATGAATACAATGTTGCTAGTTTCGTTCACTCATGGAGACAGTTTTATGTCTAAAAATTTAAATTAATAAATCCAGAAAAAATCTTTAACCATAGGGACGATTGGGTAACCCGTGACGCATAGAGAAAAAAATTTCCTGACTATACCTAAAGTTGTTTCTTCCTGGTGTTTGTACGTAATCGTAAAGTAGAAGGTTGTAGGAATCTAGAAAATTTTTGCAAAATCTCCAACTATTTGCTTAGTAAATATTTAGGATCAAAAGTGGCGAATTTTTAAATGATCGCACTGATAAATGATTTTTATCACTTTTATATTTCAATTTTTTTTAAGAAGTCCCTTTTGGGAATAGAAAGTACAATACTCATACAAAATATTTTTCATTAGAAAAAATAATCATAGGTTCCTTAGTATTGTCACAAAAATAAGTTAAATTTTTGTTACTATTTTTGTCCATATCGTCCATAGAGGCAAAAAATGTACGAAATCACACTCTGTTGGCTTTACCAAGGTTAGATGTAAGACAATTCGCTGAATTTGGTTTATTGATTTCTTTTTTATTGTTGATTGTCAATCAATAAAAAGCATTTTATCCTTAAAAGGTAAAGTTTTTAGATGATTGTCCTCTTTTATTTCACACATTTTTATTCTGAAGAACATAATGAAATCTTCAATAAAATTTTATTAATTTTTTTTTATACGACACTGAAAAGATATTCCTATTTGAAAGTGATTGTATGAAATCTGAGCTAAAATTGCTTAATATATTAAAAAATTAAAAGAAGACGAAATCGTATAGCAATAACCTTACATAAACTGTGAAGAAAAATATAGATTTCGTTCACAGAAATCATCTCACTGAGAATGAATTTGCCAAAAAAGCCAAATAGGTGTTGGGTAACAAACGAGGGTTGTAGAACAGAAGGGAAAGAAGAATCGTTGATGCTAGAGGAAACACCTTGAAGGCATATCACTCAAGTCGTCAAAGCAAATGACAGATTTGGCAGACAGATCCCCACTGACACACTTTTGAATTACCTAACAAATTTTCTCACAACAGGGAATTTGTTGGACTAGGTTTGGATGATACATCGAACTGTCCGTCGTCTCGGTAAGATGGGCATTTTGAGGAACCACATGAGCATTTGAATTAAGCTGAAGTGGCCGCGAAATTGGCCAACAACCAAATAACTTAATCTCTAATGGTGTCTTGCTCAATTTCGTTGAAATTTTAATGATGTTCTGAAAGCTAAGATATGAGGAACTTCTTCTTTTTTGTTTCTTTTTTGTTGTTTCTGAAGCAGTTTGTTTATAGATTTTTAATTAAATATGGAACTTCTCTCAAGACACATTCAGGAAATTCATATTTCTGGAGGAGATACTCATTTGTCCTTTAGGGATGAGACCAAGAGAGTGTTTGTAGAAGCGAAAGAAGGCACATCAAGGATGAACATAGAAGCTCGTAAAATTCTATATATCGAATCCACGAAATAGTTTTTTTTTCTTTTTTGCCGCCCTCGCACAAAAAAAATCCCGTAGAAGCGATATAAATTCATCGCATTATTTCTTCTCCCCCAATAGAATCCCCAATATTTTGAGAAAAAAAATCTTTACACATGAAAGGATGAGAAATAATAAAAACCTGTGAATTGCAAATTCCGATAAAAAAAAATCTACACACTCATACACCGAATTAAAAATTTCTATAGCATTTGGAGAAGAGCTTTTTTGCCGAAACATGAATATTTTAAAATAAATGTTGACATTTCGATTTAATAGCATAACACGTGCTAACAATGAGCTAAACCCACCACCTCCATAAATTGTTGACTTTCTCTCCTTCTCACGGGGGTTGAAAAATAAATTTTCCCCAATTACTATGTGCACAGTGAGAAACTATAAATTGTAGCCCCCAACCACCTACCTTTGTGCACTAAAGATATTCCGCGAAAATGTGTATTTTGCCCTCATTCAGCAAAAATTACTCTGTTTATAATTATCCATCTAATAGAAATGAGTGTTTGGAGAGTGTAATTAGTTGGAGCACGGGAAACCTTCCTTCCTCACGAGCTTCGTCGCGAATAATGGGATAAATAGCATACATATAACCATTTCATTAAGATCACTCATGCTGTTTCATCCAGCAGCATCATGGCGCTTGAGAAAAAAACACTTATAGCTATCTCACTTCATCCCAGAAGAAATTATTAGACCTACGCGGATATAAAGATTGTTCAAAAGTATGTAAACGCCTCAAAAACCCAACAAACTTTAACAAAATATATTAAATATTTTTAGAAAATTATTACAAATATTTTTGAATAAACCTTAAAATTCTTTTCTTAAAATACTCTGTAATAGAATATTTCAAATTCCTTGCCATACTCCTTCCGACGGGAACACTAGTGCGTACATGCATCTCACTCTAGCACAGAACTAAAAGCTCTGGGATACCACGCCTCTATCGAAAGCTCATCTGCATTTGAGAATAAGACGCCCAGCATTTATATCGATTTACAGTAGCATTCCTGAGCTATTTTTAATTGCTCCTCAAGCCACGTTACGGAAAAATCTCACCTGGAACAGTGGGAGGTGGAAAGAATTATTGAGAAATGAAAATTCCTCAACAGAGTCCGGAAATTCTCAGCAAAAGTTCTATTTTTGTTCCGTAGAAAAAACTGTGGATTTTTTCTAAGAGGTAAATCAAATTGGCTTTAATTAGTTTGAATAAAGACTTGTTTGGTATAACTCGATAAGTCTCATAGGTAATAATAAAATACTCATAAATACCCTATTCTTATTGTTAAAGTTTAAACTCTAAACAGTGCATACTAAATTATTGATAAATTTAAAGAAACACATAGCAACAAATTCAAGAAGCCTAAAAAAAAGTTCTTGCATGAAGTTTCTTAATGTTATAGTCTCAAAAAATCCAAATTAAGGAAGGGTAGATTTAGATTTTGAAGTAAATCTTAAGGGATTACTTTAACATCAAAACTAGATATTTTTAAAAGTTCCGGAATGGATTTATCCTCCTGCCAGATATACTATCGTTAGCATATCAAAGCCGACGGGTTTAGACGCTGCCAATTTCTTTCGAACTACTCGACGCTTTAAAGATTTCCAAGATAGATTATAGAACAAGAAAAAGATACTTTTACCCCTTAATATAAAACAGAAGAATATTCAGAGATCCCTCATTTCTAACTTCCTATAAATTTGCATTTATTCCTAAGGAACTCCAGTAATTTCCTAAAATTTACCGGAAATACTATCCCCCTATTCTAGACATGTCCCACATAGTCATATGGCAATTAAAACCCTCCACAAAGGAGTGATTTTGCGGGAGTAGTAAATTTGCATGTGAGCCTTGGAGCAATTAACAAGGGTTCTGCAGATCGTTACAGTGTCTCGATTGCGAGGTCGGCGGAGGGTTAGGCATCAAGAGCTGGTAAATGTGGGGGTAAGGGTGCAGGAGCTTTCGAGGCCTCTCAATAGCTGGAGTGCCGGCGACTTTATGGCTTGAACGCGAATTAAAGATGTCATTCGACTTCTTTATGGACGTCGTATATTTTTTTTCTGCTGCTGCCTTCAAGTCTATCTGTGGTTGTTGAGTAGCTTGGTGGTGGTCAAACCTATACAAAGAAATTGTCAAAGTGACACATGGTGCGGGGATTCTGGGGTCTGTGGGTGTAGAATTGAAAGAGAAGCAATTCGAATGAACGAGTAGGAAAATCACAAACACAGGAGTATTTCCCCAAAATTTCCAAAGTATCACTAATACATTGAATAGACAGACTGTTATGGGTTAGGAACAAAATGAAATAAATACCCAAGACTTAAGTGAGAGTGGGACAGCAAGATGGTGCGGAACCCAAGAAAAGTTGATACTACTACAGTCAAAAGAGGCGTCCATTACTTGGTAGTGGTAAGTGGTAGATGTATGAGTCCTATGATATGCACAGAGTCAGCGTCACGGCGCTTGTGGGTATCAAAGCGTCGCTAAACGTTGATTCGAGAGCATCTCGCAGCCAAAGTTCTTCAGTAGCATCTTCCAGAATTCTCTCCTAAGGCCCTCTAAAGGGTCTAGCAGCCCTTTCAGTGTTCTTCCAACCCTCGACCCGACCGTGCAAATCTAGTCAAGCTGCTAAAGCCCCAGCACCTCATCCATGTGGAGCTTCACGCAACTGTAAGTTTTACGATCACATTTAAAGTGCATTTGACGGTGAAGGTGAAAGATGGTGGCAAAAGCTCTAAATTTTTTATGGTCTTCCTCTGGGTATATTTCCACCTTTTGTTGGGCCAATTATCTTTTACAGTTTCCTCGTGTTGCTTTTGGCATTTTTCCGCAATAGTTTTTCTTCAAAACAGAGATTCAGTGTTTACACTCATGTCACATCAATATTCTCTCACGCTCACAGAAATCCTCTTTCAATCGGCACTATTTTGGTGATCTTCAGTGTTTTTGTTATCCAATGGATACACAGAAATTGGCATTGAATAACCCATTAGATAAACTATTACATACACATCCTAAGCCCAAATATTTCGATCATTTTATGTTGGGGATAAAAAATCATGGCCAGTCTCAAAATAAGTGCTTAGCGAATAACATTTACAACAAATTTCTCAAGTTTTTCTGCCTGCGAATGCAGACTTTAATCAGATAGTTTCCGTGATTTATCTTCAATTATCCTACAAAGATTTGTTTTCTAGACCAGATTTGTCCTGTTTGCTAGAGCGATGTCTTGGGTGCTGTGCTTTTGTATCTATCATTTGCCCTTTTAGATGTAATTCAAACTATGGGTCGGTGATGAAAAATATGGGAAAAATGTCATATATTCCAATTATTGAATCCCCTTCAAAATTTGCGCATGGTGCATTTTTCAGAGGGTGATTTTCACTCGTTGCAAAAATTGCACCCAGCAATTAGATCCACCTCCTAACGCAATTTTTTCAACCATCCTAACAACCCTCTGGAGCAGTAAAAGTCGTCAATGAATTGAAAATCAATGGCAGTCTATTGATAATGTGGCCGTGCAGAGTTGTTCTTATGTCTCGATGTATATTGCCTTTGGGGGTTTTCTCAGGCACATACATAGAAAAACACATACAGAAGCATACATAGTAGGAAAGTCAACCATTGGTAGTGCAAGAAGGAATATTTGAGTGTTGGGAAGTGGCAAATGACGACACCTCACGCTTGAACATTTTATTAGCGATTGTTCAGGAGAGAATTTACCGTATTGTCTTGTATATTTGTCCACAAAGATCCCTTATATAGGGACGAATATCAACCCCTATATCTCTCAACCCCAAGTACAAACAATATCTACAATTTTATACTGCGGCAAGTGTCTCTAGAGCGCAATTTTTTGAGCTTTTTCCCCATCTTATTTGGCCACGTTGTATCCATTTCTTCTTCTGCCTTATTGCTGACAAGAGGGCGGAGGAAACCACCGACAAAGAGAGAGAAGCTCTAAGCCTGAAGAATATAATATGAACTTTTTGCCCCAAGAAGTCTCGTGTAGCAAACATTACAGTGTCAACACGACTTCAATGGATGTTTCACAACGATTTTTGTATTCTTTTTAGTTCCATTCAATTTACTTTTTATTGATCCCTCTCGCAACAGTCAATTGTGTTGACAACTCCAGCATATCACTTAATAAATCGAGCGATGAGCCAAAATACCTTTAAGTCTAGCCAACTAGATTTCTATCTTATCAGCCACATTTGGCTGCAGAGTTTCTTTACAGGGTCATATTTACCTTCCAGACTATTGCCAGATGAGTCCTCAAGACCAGAAGGTTCGTGGCACTCCGTGTACGTATACTGAATGTATCCTGAGTGCTCGCTATCCGGTATACCTTCAGTATACGTAACACGAGGTGACACAATCATCGTTGGAAAGATCATCCTCCAGTTGCAGTCTTCCTCAATAAAGTAATCATATATTTTTTCAGCTTTATTAACCTAAGAAATAAATAAATTTTTACATAAAACCACCCCACTGTGTTTTACTCTGAAATGCTGTACAAGAAGTAACATAAAATGCCAAATAAATTGCTTAACACTTTGGTGTTTGTATGTTTTTCATTCCGACTCAAGAGACGTGCGAGTTTGAAAGGATTTTACAAACAGGAATTTCGTTAAAGAATGTCGAAGTACAGGACAACAACCCCTTTTTTGTTTAATTTATCATCTGGGACAACAACCATTAGGTATGAATAGGCTAAAGAGTCTATGATACAAACGGGATGTTTCAACCCTCATACACTCAAACCACCGCTTATCGCATTCCATTGGTAAAATTAGGGTTTGGGATTCGTTAAATTTTCAAAGCATTGATATTCTTCTGAAATTTCAATAGAAAATATGCTGAAAATTTAAATGTCATTTTTCTATATGCATTTGCCAACTTTCTGATCTGAGATTCGTATACAAACATTTACACTTAAGTAAAAAGGTCTTAATTGAAATAGTTAATCAATTTTGCATATAAGAATTTAAATAAATTGGAAATCTCATCTGATAGGTTAACAGAAGCTTGATCATACTTTAAAAGGAAACATTGTCTCTAAAGTCTGATTATGTTTTCATTAAAAAAAAATCAACAAAAAAAAAATTTAAAGAACTAGAATTCAAAGCGCAATTTTTGAATTAAACCTAAAAAAAAGTTATATAAGTAACATAATTTGGAGCGTAATAACAACGTTAATTACTTAAAAGCTGGTACCAGCATGTTCATAAAGTATTAGTAAATAACATCAGTCACTTATTTCTTAATTCTATTTTACTTTGACTGTTTTGTATTTGAAACCAAGAAACGTATAGAAAAATATATGTACATGATATACAATTTGAATATACTGTTTATATATAGTTTGGTTAGTATACAAAAAATGCATGGACAATAAAATATTATATTTAGTCATGTGAGAATCTAAATGTTCACAAAAATAAATTTAATTCATCCAATTAGAATTTAATAAGATAGTTAAACGATTTATCTATTATGTCAAATGGCCAAAATTTACATGGTATTTACTAAATTTATCTACCTCAAATTTACTCGTATGCCTTTTTTAACATTTTACTAATCAAATTTGTTAACACCCTAATAATATATCTACATAAGATACTTTTTAACACCTCAATAAGAAACTTATCTGTGAGATATTTTTTTAATCATTGCATATTAGACGAAGTTTTATCAACTTTCAAAAAATAACCGGTCAATATTTTTTTTGATGTCAAATAAACAGTATATTATTAATTTTATTAATTTATTATCTACTATGTTTGAATTTTCCTTAAAATATATTGTTTATAACAATAACAAGAATTATATTTTAGTAAATTTTGCAAAACATAGGACATAGGACTTTCTATTACTGAACTGATAGATATGAAACTTTTCGAACATTTTGTGAAATTTTCATGCACCTTAATCCCTTCTATACTGTTAACTCCTGAGAAAGAGTAAGACCCACACAGCATATCTGCAAAATTATTCATAAGGCCAAATGGTGTATCCTAGTTGATGTTCCTAACCTTCGAAGAGAGTACAGATATTTTTCTGCAAAATTAATTACAAGACATTCAAGTAAAACCCAAGAGGCGCTAAGAGTTACACGTGAATTTTCTTTTTAACAGCCACTCTACGACTCATTAAACACCATCGTGGGCAATTAAATTGTAGTATCGTGCCATGTAAAATGCCATGTCATAATATTTGTGGAGCACAATCGTATTTAATTTAATTGCCGTAGGATGGCATAAAACCAATAAACATAACAGTTTCAGTCATTTCAGCTAATGCCTTTTTAATTTTTTTACATAATATATTTATTTATGATATAAAAATATGCAAAATAATTTATATTCTTCCCGGGGTGGGGTACTTTGAATACACAAATATTAATTTTTTTTTGTGGTGATTAGATTGCGATTGACCTCTAAACTAGAAACGTTTTTCCTCTCTAGTTCAGAGATAAAATTTGAGAGTGATCTCTTTTTTACATCCCATTAATTAACTTGCTCACAGTGGTGCCTTTTAGTTGTCGTCATGCTCAAAAGTTTATCAAATTTTCCTTGATTTGGAGCTTTCACCTTCAACCGAAAGCTTCAAAACAGATATTGTACTGGAACATCTCTTTTTTATCGATCGTGAAGAAAATTCTTGCGCCATTTAACTTAATTGGGATACTTTTGGCTCTAAGAACTGGTCTGGAGCACTTTTGGAACCTAAGACAGAGTTATAGACCGATTTGAGGGCACACTTGCCGTCAGGACTGTGCTCTAGAACCTCCGGAATGTTTTTAGATAGATTTTGAGACACTTTCTCAACATTTATGAAGCAAAGTGAAATGGGAGAAATGCGAGAAATAAGATGATGTTTAAAAGGTAGGGCAAGAAGAAAGTATGTTTGTGTCTCTTCTACCATTCCATCACAGAGATTGTCTGGTTTCTATGGGAACGCCCTGTCAGCCATTATGCCAAAGATTCTCGACCAATTTCTCCATACCCGTTTTCAACACAATTTGCATCGTTGACAGTCGAAATTCCTTATACTTTCCTCAATCCATAATTGTTCTAAAGTGGTCAAGAGTATCAATAAATTTCGGACGTTTTTACTGTCGCCGATAAATCCCAAATTGATTCCCATAATGCCATCAAAATCGTTCCAGAAGCACAAACTCAAGCTTTTGCATGGATATCCCGCGTGGGAAATGAGCGTTGGGCGTAGCATTAGTATCATTCTGAGATAAATCTCTGAGTGGTTTTGGCACTCGTTTGTTAAAGCTTTTATTGCTCTAACTTAAAGGGACAGCAATACATAAAACACCTATTTTAAATATTATTATATCGATTTTTCCATACATGTGAAATTCTTTGTATTCTCATTTGTCAGTCAATTTAACACTCTAAACAGGCTCACCACGTGTCAACGCAAACATTGAAAAAAATATATATATATATACATATATATATATATATATATATATATATATATATATATATATAAAATGAATATGAATAAAATATTATATATACATCGCTTACTAAATTAACATTTACTCCCACAAGAAATAGGATAGAGCGGGCAGAGTAAGTAATTTTGGCCACTCTTATCCCTTTAAGGAGGAGACACTTTTCACTGACCGAAAATAAATGATAAAAATAAAACCGATAAAGAAAATCAGTAAAAGGTCTCACATCTAACCTCGGAAAGTTTAACTTCGGCGTATTTTTGCCTCTATGGACAATACGGACAAAAGTAGCCCTAATATGTAAATTATTATATATATAATATAATAATTTTCACTCTAATGAAAAATATTATGTATGAATATTGTGCTTTCTTTTCATAAAAAAATTTTGCTTAAAAATTGATAAAACTAATAATTGCGCATATTAAAAATGCACCATTTTTGAACCTTATTCTTTACTATATAGCAAATATTTGGAGATTTTTCAAAAAATATTCTAGATTCCTACAACCTTCTACTTTACGATTAGGTACAAACGTCGGGAAGAAATAACTTTAGGTAGTCAAGAAAAAAATTTCTTTATGGATCACGGGTGATTCAATTGTCTTTAAAGGGTTAAATTTTTATGGCCTCATAAAAAATAATGCCTAAAATGGTAACAGCATTTCCAATAAATCTCGATAAATTAAGAACAATACTTTATTTTATTCAATTATGTTACTTTCCAAGTAAAGTTAAAAAAATAAGAGACATAGATGAGTTCGTGGACTCTACGAAGTTTCCTTCACCACTGATTGTTCTGTAGCTGTGAGAAAATACCAGCAAGACCATTTTTCGCAGCTCTCGTCATCAAGCATTGTTCTTGTTTTTTTTTTTGTGTGCTGTTGTGACGTGGATTCTGATAAATTCACCGGCATAGAGAAAAAAACCAGGAGTGATTCATGTGTCTAGACGATGGAAATTAAAAGTGACACTAATTAATCCACGAGACCGGGTTGTAATGAAGTCTCTTTTAAACTTTAAGTATTCTTTTCATATGCATAAAAATTAGAGTGAAAAATATTCTATCCTTTTCAACACCATTCAATTGAGGTCTTGATTAAGGGCTGGGTTCCATAGAATAAAATTTTAAAAAAAACTAAGCGAAGGGACAACAAATTAATAGAGTCCTCTTCAATTAGGAAACGATTCATTTTTTGAGCTATAATTTGTTTTATCGAATAATAAAATTATCTAAGCTTTTCCTCCAAAAAGGTTTCTAATTGTATACTTGAAAGTCCCAAATGTAAAAGTCGAGAGCTATTAACATTTTTCCATGTAATTTGACGTTGGAGTTGTTTATACATCCAAGAACGAATAAATTTTATTGTACACAATAAAACAATAATTACACCATCGGAAGCACTCCAAGAACACTGTATTAAATTCCGAGCTGTAAGACATTTCAAATTGCCATCAGAGACAATATTATTTAGTCATACAAATCAAAGAAAAGACTACACAATAAATCATTTTAATCGCCACTATGTGTTGGTGCTTATGGGTTTTGATATATAGAAGTAGAAGGAGATTTTAATGTCTCAATAACATTTTGTATGAAATCGATTTATCTTCCTTGTGTGATATATCTAAATACGATAGACATTCATTCTCTTCAGGTTAATTCAATAACCGGATATTAAGCAATTGTGTTATTCATGGTTCTTCCTCTTGTACCAATATGTCTAGGAATTTCCTTTTATTCCTTTGATAGAAATTGTAAATTGAATGGGAAAATTTTCAGTGTAGGGTAAAAGTGGTATTAACTCATAAACAAATTTAGGGGAAAACAAATAAAGCTTCTTGGGAAATTCTCAGAAACTATTTCAGCAAAATTATGTTATTTGCGTTCAATGGAGTAGACAAAAACCAAAATTTGAACTCAAATAAGTCATGCAGAAAGTTTTTATTCCAAAAAGTATAAATTTAAGAATTTCAGTATAGGGGAGATTGGGGTAAAAAGTCACAAATCGAGAATTTCATAATTCAATATCTTCCAAGATAAAAGAGATAGCAACTTCAAATTTTTTCATAGCACTTGACCGAGGAAACCTCTCGCTGGCTCTACGTATGGTGGAAAGTGGTATTCCGGTGACGTCAACCGCCAAGTGCCAAAAATACGAAATCAAAAAGGAAGTCTGCAGAAGAAAAACCAAGGGAGGGAGGACGTCCAGCGAAAACAATATAAAAAGCTTATCGCCATCACCAATGTCTGTGAGCTAAATAAATTTTTGCTCATTTGCACTCATTAAATTGCAATCCCTGAATGAATCCATCCGGAATGATAAAACATGTAGAAAGTTTTTCAAAACTAAGCTGAATCTAAAGATATTTATTTTAAAAACAACACAAAACAGTTCTTTCCATTATTTTTTTGTTTTGGTTTTTATTCTGCACTTTAGTGACATTTACTCGGTAACTCTTCAGCAGATTTCGTCAAATGTATCTCGCCCAATTCGCCATTTTCGCTTTTTCATAATGGTTGAATAGAATTTCTTTGCCAAAATTAGCCTTTTAAAAACAACTTTAAAATCGCTTTTCTCGTTCAAATAGAGTGAACTCTATTTACAAGAGGTATAGAGCAATAAATTTCCTATAAAAATATGTCATCTAGGTATTTTTTAAATTCACGGGAGCCCGTAATAAAGAGAAACAAAATGTGATAGTTTTACACCATGAGTGATACTATTTGCCCCAGCATTTTTGAGAATGGTCACAAAATTTACCTTTTAGAAAACGGCTCGATAAATGTATTTCCTTACAAAATAGAAAAAGTGACATTCAAAAAGTTGTAGAGCGCTAATCAGAAAATTCTGTGCATCATAAGCTCGTTAAAAAATAAAATATTCGTTTTGTGACATTTTGCCCCAGTATCCCCTACTGCTTAGGAAACTTATGAGTGTAAAATTCTAATAATTCCATGCCCCTCACAGTTAAACAGACCACTATTGAATAAGCGTTTAATAAATATCTAAGCTTTTCACATTCGTGTGGCTAAACTGACGAAAGTATTCTCTTATTAAACTTAATCCTGACCACAGAGATATAAATTTAACATTGTCTTGGATCATTTCATCAGAATTTTCTTAATTAATATCGATTTCGATTAAAAAAATTGTATGTATTCTTATGGTTTTGCACACCACTTTACTTTAGCATCTCAAATTTAGTACACTTCGGAGTTGCTCTAAAGGTAAAATTAAACTAAAATTAGGTATTGACATACTTTCAGCTTTTTGGCTGAGATTTAAAATATTTTCATTTCAAGTTGATATAAATTTTCAAACCATATGAATTAAATAAATGAATTTTTCAATTAATTGTTTTAATTTTCTTTATATTTTTTTATTAATTTATTTACCTATAATTATGTATTGGATAGCCTAACATAAATTATATTTACGTAAAACAACATATTCAGTATAAATTATGTATTTAAAGATTACATACTCTGTGCAGTTCTTAAACGAAACATAACAAAAAATGATTTTTAAGGATTATCCCATATTGTACGGAAAACGGCTATTTTCCAAGCTTTTTGGAGCAGAAAAATTACATGAAATGTTTCAATAATATCCATAGCATATCGATGGTTACCATCGGAGAGGTATTTTCACGAAGCAATACTGAAATACTTCTTGAAAAGACTGCAATTGCTTAAGTTTTCCTGTGGAAAATTCCATGTTCATAAATTTTCCACACTCCCTCTTACCCTTCCCTTTGTACCATCTCCAGCGTTATCAGATAAATAAAAATACAAGTACACACATATATGTCGGATAATTTTAGGATGGTTTGAGGTGGATGTACTTTTCTAAAGAAAAAAAATTTAAAGGTGGGTGGTATTTTATTAAAAGCTTATATTTCTGGAATGGTTATATATCCTCTGAAGATGCTTTCACTACGAGAAGAAAACTCGGAATTAAGAAATTTTGTGTCTCGATGGTGGAATTTTCCTTTTAGAGTAATATCATAATATCAAACGAGAAAAAAATATGTTTGGGAAAAGTTTTCATTTAGAAAATTGATTTTTTTTCCTGTGATGTGATTTTCCTATTTTATTTTTTCCATTCATAGACACACCTTGAAGATTTATTTTTCTCCCAAGAATTTATTCTTTGTGAAATATTCCTATATTTTGCCAACTGAATGACTTCTTCAACCCTTTTAAAGTGAAAGTTGTTCCACGGATCGTGGAGTATTATTACCCCTTTCTTTGACTTATTCTGACTAAGGCAGGAGAGAGAGGGTTTACTGGACAGTAAAGTATGAACTCTTTCAGGTGTTTATTGTAAGGAAATGGTGGAGAAATATCTCGTAAAAATTCTCCGGCTGAAGGAAATATGTTTATAGCCCTCCAATGACGACAAACAAAACCCCGACAACTTTCTTCTACGGCAAAGGGTGTGTTTTGGTCAAAGGGAAAATCAAATAGAGATACTGTCTTCGAAGTAGGGAAAGGGTTATTGATTGTTTCTGCGAGAAGCACATGAAAATACTGAGTATAAGGCATTTCAAGACACATTTTATATCGAAGATTGAAAGAATATCAAGGGACATTTATTACTGATTTTAAGCGTGGGCAATTTTTTAGGCAACTTTATGCTACTTTGTAGCCTAAAAAATTAACAATATGTGGCTCATGCATGTTTTCGGCGAATTTTTATTGGTTTGTCTCTCACGGAGCGCATTAATGCATCTGAGGACTTTATTTACTGTCGTGGTTAGGGAAACACCAATTCCATATTTAATCATAATTTACTGCGTATTACTGCAGGATATCTTTATACTTTTTGCGCTGTTTTTTACGTTTCTTGGCCTCTATGGGGATTCTCTTTGCAGCAAAATGAAGTCTTATGAGTACAGCCCAACCCACCCAGAGAGTGAAATTACCTAATATACTCCATTTCTGTGTTGATGTGGAATTTCGAATACAATGTAATAAAAATTTACAAAAATTGAGTACAGAAATCGAATTCGAAAATAATCGATTAATTGTGAATTGGAAAAAAACGATCACAATCTTTTTGCTTTGCTCAAGGTTTTCGTGGCCGTTAGGATTTTTTTTAGTACCATATTTAAATCTTAGTTAATATCCAGTAATGCACAAACTTAATGACAAATATTGAGTGTGAACACAATACCTAATAATAATAATAAAGGAGAATGGTCAAATCCGGTCCCGGAATCGCCACGAATGGGACCTATGTCATTGGATAGACATTAGTATAGGTAACAACTTTTGTTCTGGGATCAATGTTCTAAACCATGGAGGAACAGTTCTAGAGCATAAAAACTATTTTTTACAATGATGAAGAATGATCAAAAGTATATGGGCGCTGGTTCATCTTCATACAAAGATTAAAGTAGACGCATTTTGAAGATATTAATATAAGGTTGAGAAAAATGCCGGGACCCAGGACGATAAATGCTGGGAGTCCTTGTAAAAAAGGCCATTATCCTTCCGAAAAATCGTTGTTTTGACTACGAATTATACAAGAACTGCTTAACTGATCTTGATGAAATTCGGTATAGGGTCACTGCATGTTTTAAACTTTTTATTTATGCATACCACCCCCTCCCTCCACCCTCCGTTCTGGTAGCCCTCATACAAAATGGGGGCACTTTACCTTATAACTCCTTTCTAAGACGATGTAGAAAGCTGATATTCAACAAGGGAACAAAACTTATGGAAGACTTTTCAACCATGCGTGTTAACCCGCTCCTACACCATCCCTTCTAGTAATCCTATACAAAATGAGAGCATTTTGACCTCCTTTCTGAAAAGAAGTAGTTAGTTTGTAAAATAATGAAAAGAAATGAATAACTAATAACGTTAACAATAATTTTCTAGATTTTATATGCATTTATAGACATCTAGTCGAATTACAACTTTCTGTCTCCTCTTAGAAAGGAGTTATAAGGTAAAATAGTCTAATTTTGTATGGGGGCTACCAGAAGGGGTGATGGACGAAGAGTTTGGTCATTATGGTTAAAGAGTCTTCTTTAAGCCTTGTTCCCATGCTATATTTCAACTTTCTATCTTTTCTCAGAAAGGAGTTACAAGGTAAAATGCTCTCATTTTGTATGAGGGCTACCAGAAAGGGGGACATAGGAGGGAGATATTATACATGGTTTAAAAGTCTTCCCTAAGCTTTGTTCCCTTGTCGAATTTCAGCTTTCTACCTCCTCTTAGAAAGGAGTTATAAGGTAAAGTGCCCCCATTTTGTATGGGGACTATCAGAATGGAGGGTGGGGGGAGGGGGTGATATGCATGGGTAAAAACTTTAAGTCATACACTGACCCTATATCGAATTTCATCAAGATCACTTTAGCCGTTCTTGCGTAATTCGTTGTCAAAACAGCGATTTTTCGAAAGGATAAAGGCATTTTTACAAGGACTCCCAGCGTTTATCGTCTTGGGTCCCGGCAATTTTTCAATCTTATATTAGTACCTACAAAATACGCCTACTCTCGTTTGTGGCGATTCCGGGACCAGCGCCCATATAGTTTTGACCATTCTCCTTTAGCTGTAATTGGAGCATAAATTGATGATTGAAAATTTCGTATAGAGAAACAAGCAGGATTATTTTGCTAAACAAAAAGTTGTCTATTCAAAATATAATTTTTACGTATTTTTTTAGAACCAAAGGAATGGAAAAATCAAAATTAAACATATTATAGAAAAAGAAATTAAAAAATTGATGACTGTTTGCTACGTTTGCTATTATAATCTAATATATTATATAGTACTAACTTTATTCAGATGAAACTTATCCTCACATCACGAACCAAAAATACCCTATTCAGCAAATTAAATAATTTCTACTAAAATATCAATCCCTGTTACCAATTTATTATACGCAGAATACAATCTGTTTTCTACTATGAACTCATATTTAGTTTAAGAAATCTCCATTGAAGAATCCATTGTGAATATGTATAGTTGATAAAATGATATATATATATATATATATATATATATTGCGATATCGAAATTAGCAAATTCCCCTACTTGATTGAATTTGAAAAAGCAGAAAAAGCTAAAACGTGATACGGATAGAATTGCAGAAAATTGCAGAGAGCTTTTAAATCTTTCGTCCGTGTTATCTGCTCATATTCTATGGGTTGGATTGTTTCAGTGGGTCCGGTATCATCTGACACTATCCCCATCGTAAACATTGCACACTATTGCTATTTTCCATTATTGACGGAGGAGAGACATTCGATTTCTGAATGGCAAATAAATATCGTATTAAATGGTTATTGCTGTTTTCTTTTTGCCAATATTATTTTTATCCACATTCACCACCTTCAGTTGGAATTTCTTTTGCCTCGGTTTTTTCTCCTTAGCAATGGACTTGCACCGACTCTGGGTGTATGTTTTGGAGCCGAAAAATGGCCAAAGACACTCTGTTCAAACACATTTTGCTGGCGTGTCCCCAAATACAAATTCCATCCAACCTGAGGGTGCTACAGAGCTTCACATATTTATATGAAATTCTATCCCTTGTGTAAATCGAAACCAAGGGTGTGTCATAGTCCGACGTGAGGCCCCAAAAGGAGGCATTTTCATCTATAATTAATAAGTGAATTTCTTCTTCTCTCCGTAAGGAAATGTACTTCCTGACTTCCGTACAATTGCCTTGAATTTTATCCTAATTTCCCACCACACTAATGAAATTTTCTCTGGCAGCATTTTCTTCCCTCAAGGCACATTTTTCATGCCCTGCAGATGGTTCTTAGCACATTTATTCCACAGTTTTGGCAAAAAAAGCCTCTCGCATAGTTAAATATTTGCCTTTAATTTGCAAAGGGAAACGTTCCAAGGAGAGCCTTCTCAGATTCCAGATACGGAAAAAAAAGAAAATTTGTAGCCAAAGCAAATGCACGATGGAATGTGAAAAGTCATTAACCATAGTATGTAAATAAATGGATTTAAACAATTAAAAGAAATCTCATTGACAGTTGGAAGTGAAATGATGCACTTTATTGAGATTTTTTTTTACCAATTTACATCCAACCACCAACGATAAATAAACCTTATTTATTGTGTAATTTGCTGGTAATCTCCCAGAGAGTATCTTTTTTGCCAAAATCCAATCGCTGAATTGCATCTGAAATTCAACCAATTTGCTTCCATTTACCATTTATGCTGACGCGGAAGGCACCTTTTTTGGCTCCCATGGCGGAAATTTCAATCCCAAATTGAATTTTGATCAGCAAACTCAATCTTTTTGGGAGGGTTTGAAATGCATTTTTTTGGTTTGCAGATGGTGCGTCAGAATTAAATGATGAGTAAGGGGTTGCAATTTTAAATGGAAATCAGAGGGTGGTTCTTGGGAATATAACCATGGAGATTAGGCATTCACAGTCCAAATATTTTCCTATGAGACATCATGTTGTCACAGCAGACGATGGCATTTTTGGATGGGTGACTTAAAGAAACCTTTTTTTGTCGCAGTCTAACTAAATAGTTTTGGCTGAAGAATGGTGCTGATGAAATCGAGAGATTTTCCACTACCCCTGAGCTGCGAAATTTTCACCCCAAGACAAAATTTTCATTGATTTTCTCTGGCTCAATTTTGGTGGAGTAAAGGATTTTCCTTCATGCCTCAAACTCACACTCTAAATGGATATTTTGCGTATTTTCTTTGAGACAGAAATGGAAATTTCTTAGATTTCAGATAAGATGGGGCTTTAAAAATCATAATGACTAATTGTATTAACAAATAAATAAAAGTGGATGTAGTCTTTCATTTATACTAAAAAACTCAATATGAATAATACGAATAAGTGACAATTTCATAGAAATTGACCATGCATTAAACTAAACATTCAAAAATTGACCTACCGGTCGGGTCGAGGAGAGCGGTCGAGTGAGGGCAGGGCACTGCACGTTAATAAAAATTTGTATTTTTGTGGCCACCGCCGTCTAAGGTCTAAGGTGTTCCAACCTCCAGAGTAAAATGTTGGAAAGCTACCTTCTCACGTTGTATGCACTAGAGAATCAAATATTCATAATGCCTTTCTTTAACGTAACAAAAATAGGTGAGATTGTTAAGAATCTTGTAATGTATGATAAAGGAAGTCCAATGTACTAACTATTAGATATGAGCTACAATAGGATGGCAAAGTCCAGTAAGACTATGAAGTAGCGGTCCTCTCTTTTTTGGATCACAAAATGTATATAAAGCAACGATTGAATAAACGTTCAGTTCAGTTCACCATAACCCAACCAACTAACTATTTCCACTCGGATGCCACAAATTTCACCTAATATTAAAGCTAACTCAGAAAGGAATTACTAACTGGTATACAGCTGGTAATTTATTATGCCTTAACTTTAAATTTCTTTATATGAAATCGACAATTTACTATATCAGTATATAACTACCTAAAAATTGATGGATGCATTTAATTGCTCGAAGTTTTAATTTTCTATGGGAATCATAAGAAAACATAGCCAGTGTCACGCTTCCGAATAAATTTTCTGGTGATCTAACGATAATTCAAATTTAAGACACTTGGATAATAATAAATCGAGCACTACTATTTGATCAAGAGTCTTGACAAATGGCCCAATGCAATGCCAATACAATTTTAATTGCAATTACATCAAGACAAATTTATATTCGGAGACATATATATTTTAGTAGTTATGTTCCGATTCTGACGTTATAGTATGTTCAAAGAAAAGTCCTGATTTGTGTCAATATGTTTTGTAGACCTGACGAAGGAGGAAACCCCCTCCGAAACGTCGGTTTATGAGAAAATAAAGGAGAAGGAGTCAAATGTCAAATCCGTGTTCAATAACTGAGTTTGTAAGAAAGTTCGGCTCTTGGGTGGTGAGACCCCTGAGATGACTGTCATAGTTGTAAGTTTGAGTCTCGCCCAGTAAAAAAGATTGAAGAGTCTGAAGACATATTTTTTCACGATAGGGGGAAGTGGGGCTACTTTGAGCTGTGGGGCTAAATTGTTATACGATTTTTTCGCATATTTTGGAAACTGAGTTTTAACTTGATATAATTTGGATAGACAAAATAATTGTGGATCTAAATAAAATAATTGTAAGGACCAGCTTCATTGGGAAATAGGCGAAAAAGTCGTATAACAATCTAGCCCCACAGCTCAAAGTAGCCCCACCTCCCCCTACATTATAAAATCAATAATAAATTTATAAACTAAATAATGTACGAAATTGTACATGAAAATCAATCATTTAACTTACACATAAATTGATTGGTATTTATTAAATTTGAGAGTGCTTAACACATGTATAAATTTTGATAGCAATTGGACAATTGCATTTGTTGATAGCAATTGGATTTGTTCTCATATTGCAGCTGTCATAAGTAACCTATGAGATTTATCAAAATGAATCTGATTTTAATTTTTTGATTACTAATTTGATTTTGAGACTGCGAATATAAGTATAAGCAAGATCATTGGAATTATGCAACATCACTATAACATTAACAGGGGTGAGAAATGAAAGGTTGTATTTAAAGAAGTAATTTTATCTTGTTTCTAAAGGCAAAATTACATTGTGAAAAAATTTCGTCAAATAGAGCATTATGAATTAAATTTGCTTCTATGCGTATGTTCACCTAAATTGCTTCAAAATATTTATGTCAAAATGCTTGATTTTGACGAACATTCCTTACAATGCGTAGAAGTCATAACGGTCTGTATATGTGAATTTATTACGGCGATTACGGCTTGAAATCCCATACTTTTCAATATTTGTGCAAAGTGTTCTGTATTTTAAAAACATTTATATCATAATTTTATATTTAAAAAATTTTAAAAATCTAAAGAAAATCATTCAGCTTAAATTTGCTTTCAGCTGTAACTCTAGTCTCTGAAACGGATCTTGTAAAAAAAAGAAAAATAGGAGCAGTATGATATTTGGTTGTTTACCCTCATCTATTGACAGCAATGAAGACAGATTTATCATTGAGAATTGGTAGTTTTTCTCGTGCCATTCCCTCTTCAAACACCGTCGCAATTTTAAATTTAATCCCTGCGCGATGCTTATGAAAATTTATCCCATTGAGACGAAGTTAATCTGTGTCTAATGTCTAATTGTACCAAATAAATTCCTACAATATTTCCGTGACTAAAATGTCAAGGTAGAGAATCGGAGAGGCACCAATTTATATACCTCCAATTTTGCTGTCTCCCTGTACAACGCGTCTCTTTAAATATGCTTCATTCGGAGCGACATCCTATATCTTTTCAGACTCATTTGAATTTCTATCATCCAATATTTCTTTTTTTTTCTTTTGGCTATTCTGTGAAATTGGCCTGAAGATTTTCTCAGTAAGAAAAAAAAACATTTTGAATTTGCGAGACACGCTAAATTTGGTCAGAAAAAAATGATAGGATTTTCTTGGTTAAGAGGGTTGTGAATTGTCAGCACTATATAGAATTATTCTATAAATATTCATAAGAAATTTCCCTTTTTTGTTGGCTATTTGAGTGTAAAATGTTGTCTCATGGGAACACCCTGCCTGATAAAAATTGTCATCCCCAGATAAAGAAGGGATGAGAGATACCCAGAGAAAATTTCTATACAGTTGAAAAAACCACAGTGCAAACCCACATGAAGCAAATGTACCAAATGGGAGGGTTAATCATTGCGAATTTCTAATATGGGGACACCCCATTCTTAACCTTCTTGGGCCAAAATTAATATTCAACCACCTTTCCATGAGACCCTCTTCTTGTTTATTGAATTACCCAATGTTTCTTGGAGAATTTTCCATGCAGAGAGAAATTCTCTGGGTAATATATTTGACATTGACATGCAATAGACGATTGTTTAATAATAAATACAGGTGAATTTACTGCCACTTTACCCACTCAATCTCCACCAAAAAGTCTTGTCATCAAACATCAAAATAAATTACAGCATTATTCCTTCTTTTTAGTATTTCAATTCGATCTTCTTTTTGATCAATTCAAGATTTTTCTGTGATAAAAATTACCGAACCACGACATTTAACTTCAATTGCTAATTTTTTAATTCCGGCTATCTTTCCGAAAAAAAATATT